>NC_072738.1:53049451-53326372 GCF_026930045.1 Uloborus diversus | reverse complement strand
GCATTTAGAACGCGGAAAATTCTACCCTATCTAACGATATGTAATATTAATATGTGCACGTAATTTTTCATCCCCATATTTGAGAATTTAATGTGTAAATTGAACGTAAATTGGAATAAAAAAAAGAACTATTCATCGAATTTTATTCGAACTGGTCTGCAAACCTTTTCAGGACTTAAAGGAACAAACTGTGAAAATTTCAGCGCAATCGGCCAGGTTGTTCTCGAGTTTTGCGAGTTCAAACAAACAGACGCTTTTTGGGGACTTCATTTTATACTATGTAGAGAAGTGGAGATGAGGCTGAAGTTGAAATATTTCTCTATATTTTTGATCGCAACTCACAAACTGGGAGAATGTGCTTATTAAACTGACAGGGAAAGCTCTTTGGAGAATGTTGAGTCTTCAGGCCTTTGTAATATAAATTGCTCTCACCAAGTGCATTATGTTGTTCATACAATGGAATCATGGTTCCCGCATTTATTATGAACTTCCTTCCCAGGCCCAGGCCCGCCGAGAGCCAAGGTGGCCTCCTTGCCAGTTTGGTCGCAAGGCCTCCTCTCATCATAAAGCTTGTCAAAATACAACTCCGATTTGGAGTCAAGCCCTTAGTTTCCGACTAGGCTGACATGGTGTCTCGTCGAAACTCTGTCTCCCCCCCCCCCCGTTTTTTTTTTCAAATTTTCAATTAGGTGCACAAAAGTTTACTTTAATGTATTTTTATCCGTATCCTCATTGATTGTGGTAGCCTTTGTTGTGTGACACCATAATTGTAATAATGAGAATGACGACCTATGACTTGACAATGACTTGCACCTAAAATGACCTGATTGTAAATATGAAGATTGTAGGAGACACTGATAGGCAATACCGCTTGTTAGTATTATCCCATTATTTGCAAAATGATGTTCAAGTACTTGTAAGCAAAGGTAAAGAAGGAATTATGCATTAGTACAACACCAAAAAAATTTTTGAGCAATCACGATTGCTTATTGTTCTCACTTGACTGTTTTGATGTGCTGCTGATGTGCACATCCACCGTCGACCGGCCGGCCGCCTCACGATGCTGCTCCTCTAGCGAAAACCGTCTCCAAGTTGCGTCAATTACTTACTTACACCTACACACACACATACACCTACACACATACATCTGCACACATACATACACCTACACACACAAAGACATACACACAAGCATACATACAGACACACAAACACATACACACACCTACACATATACACAACTACTCACACCATACACATACCCCCCACACAAACACACATACACACAACTACCCTCCACCCACCCACACACACACACATGCCTACACACACATACACAAACCGCCCACACACAAACAAACATAACCCCCCCCCCACACACACACACACACACATTCGTGATTGCGAAAAACATAATTTGAACTCAAGATGTCAAAGTTCAAATTATTATTATTATTTTTTTTTCGTATTAAAGCATTTCTGGCAACATTGCTTCAACAGTTTGATGTGATGCTTTCTCATTGGATTTATGAAGGAAAAATTTGTGCTAAAGTACGCGAACTTGAAATACATGTTTTAAATAAATGGAAATGGAAAGTTGTGCTTATAAAATAAAATTAATAGAAGTATAAAACCGATTAAACAACGATATTGCTAGTGCCTCGGTTTTGTGATCGACATTCTTAGATCTAAGGTTTGATGGTTAATCCACCATCACTAAACAAGTTAAGCTACTGCGTAAAGAAAAGAAATTAAGGTAAGTGGTATGTGTTTTAGTTTTGGGTGAATTTTTTTAGATATGTTTTAGAAACTTCAGTGAAGTATTGTTTCATTAAATTTACTTGGCTTTGTTAATCTTCTAATTCTCGAGTCTTAATTTTTAGAGAAACATAATAGTAAACTTGGTATTCTAATTTTAATGGGAATATGCATAAGGTTTTAGTAAGCCGATACTAAATTCGCAAGGAGCAGATTTATGTTTGTTCTTTTTTTGATTAAATTTAAACTTAGAAGCAGGAGATTTGGTCAATTCTGCTATGTAAATGTGCATTGTTTTATCTTTAAGAATGTTTCTTGTGCTTATTTGTGCTGATACTTTCATAACTATAAATTACTTGAGTGGTCTCCAAACAAGGTGATTTTCCTTATGTAAATATGGTGGTAATCCAAAGAGATGAAATGAAAAGCTGTATCTATAACACGAAATTATTAAACATTTGCATTTCAGTGTTTCCGCCCCCTCCCCCCGTTTGCGAATAAATAAATAAAAGTAAAAAGATTTTAAAGAACTGGAGGGTGACAATATCTACTTGCGAGATTTCTATTATGATTTACTTTGTTATCACATAATCACTAGCGCAGCCAACATTTACTTTCTGGTGGTGTGGGGGAGGTCTGAATATCTCTTTTTGTATTTATCTATACTGTAAGTTAGTGGCGGAGCCAGACTATGGATCTGGGAGGGGAACTCTTTAGCAGTAATGTTTTATGGGGGAAGGGGGGGGGGGGTATATAAAATTGTTCATTTAAAAAAAAAAAACCCATAAAATTAAGTTTTACATCTTTATCATCTGCGTCTTATCTTAACGCTTCTTTTAAAAAAAATTTCTTTTGCATTACAAATTCTGCAAGTATAATTCTCAGAAAATAATTTAAAACAACTTTTTGTTCATTGTTGTATATATTTATTTTTGTATTTATATTTTAAACTTAAAATGTTCCCTAATTGGTAGGGGGGGGTCCAGGGGTTCTCCCCCCCCCCGGAAATTTTTTTCAATTGTAGTCCTAAAAACGCAGTTTAAGACAATCTCTGATGATGTTACTGGGAGGAAATCTTCAAGGGGACTTTTGCAGAAATTTTTAGAAATTGAAGTTTTAAAAAAGCGATTATAGGCGATATTTGTTTACGGTAACGTAACAGATGGGCCTAAGTTTTCTGACTTTTGAGAGGCAAATGAGTTAATAATTTCGGTGAAATTAATTTTTTTTAGAGATTTTGGACTCAATTCAGATTATGGCCAAATCCGATAGAGCAGCGACTCTCTAACGGTGAGAAAAATTTGACCTGTCCCCAGAGATTTTTGCTCATTCACGTTAAAAAAAAAGGTCCTTACTCAAAAAACGAAAACACCGTAATAATAAAAATAATATCCTATACGACATATTTTATGTGAATTCTGTGATTCATTTTCGTACTTTTCTATGATTTTTCAGCAATGTCTATTATTTCTGCGTAATTGTTACAATAATTACTTGTTTTATTATTCTTTTTAAAGATTTTTTAGATTTATTAATTCCTTTTTTTTTGTTATTATAGTTTGTAAAAAAAGGGAAAAAAAAACCTGTTTCAGTCATTCACTGGTCCGGGGACACAATTCACATGTTATTAACCGTTCGCAAATGCGAGTTTTTTTTTGGGGGGGGGGGGTGGGGGTGGGGGGTGGGGGTGGGGGGGGTGCCACATAAAAAGGGAAGAAAGATAAGAAGGAAAAGAAAACATCGCCGGTCCGCGATAATTTTTTCAAAAGCTCTTGCCAGTCCGCTGGTCAAAAGAGGCTGCGATACAAGAAAGATTTAGGAAGTTTTAGTTTACTGAAACTCCTTTTATTTGAAGCAAATAGTATGTCAGATTAAGTATCTTATCGCTAGGTCAAAATTTGGAAAACTGGGAATAAAATCACTTTTCATTAGAGTTTCGTATGAAGGAAAAGGGGGTATTTTGTTATAAGCGTTGCAAAACCATAGACACAAAAATCACTTTTTTCCTCAATTTTGATTCTTTAAATTATATTATCAAATTGAAACCATTTAATTTCCTCAAAAGCATATTAAATTTAAGCACTCCTATGTTCTAAGTAATTTTAAACATAATATATATTTTCGTAAAAACAACTTTCGCAAAAATCACTTCTGAAACGCATTTGCTAAGTACAAACCATATTCCACCGGCAGTAAAACCTTTTCTGTTGCGGTATTGTTCGTTCTGTTACGAATTTTGCTACCAAATGCTGGATATTATGAAACCACAACAGAGAAGACCTGCCTGATATCAGTAGGAAAAAAGAAAAAGAACACCTAGCTTTCGAGACCTCCCACAGAGTTAATGAATATTCCGGATGATTACTTTTCCGAAACTTCGCAAATTGAAAAAAGAATTTAAAAAATGATGCATTTTTGTTGAAACAACTGTTGTTTCTTTTTCTTCCAATGATTTTCAGTGTGAAAGAGTGAAAATTTCGATTAAATGCTAAAATGATATCGCGTACGTATTAACCTTGAAACGAACTGGTTGTATAGACAAAAGAGAAATGAGCACTTGGGAAAGAGATGAATTATTGTAGGTTTGTTGATGCAATTTCAATGAAATTTGGTCGCATGAATTTGGTGCTGATTTTTAAAAAGAATGACATTTTTGACAGAACTTCACAAACAATTTGATTTTAAAATCAGCAATGCTTTTATGACTGCGAAATGCAATAGTATTTTTTCGTTAAACCACATGTAAGTCATAACCAAAAATATGCTCTCTATGAGCGAACGCTCGAGCGAACATAAAATATATTAAATAATTGTGCATGACTTAATTTTTTGGTTTGAAAATACTTAAACAGCTCCATCCAGCAACTTTTGGTTGAAGCATTCATCAGTGTTCCGTTCTGTGTTCACCGTTCAAACAGCGGAACTTTTCAGTATATGAGGGGAACCTTGGGACAAGATACCTAAAAAATGGGGCAGTCCCGTTCAGCACGGTACGTATGGTCATCTTACTAATGACTCATTGGTCATGGTGGCTTGATCGGTAAGGCGTCGAACTCATAACCGAAGGGTCACGGGTTCGATAATAGCAGGTCGAAGAGACCTCCATGTTTGTTAATGGCACGTTAAATGTGATGTCGTGGTCATCAAGTCCTCCAAGTGAATCAATACCCTTGGGAGTGATGGTCCAGGGATTGCTTGGCTTCTTGTCTGGATCAAAAAAACAGATCTGTCTTCATGGTCCCATCCAACCGCTAAAAACGACAAATAGTGATAGGTACGGGGGAGCCTAGATAGTGATATAATACTAATGGGGACCCAAAAAAGTCCCCAGAGTAGTAGATTTATTTACTGGCACTTTTCATAAATTTTGTATTTGAATGATATTAAATAAACGTGTCATCTTTAATCTTTCCCACTGGTAAGACAATAAGAAATTCGACAGATTTCGACATATGATTATGTAAATATATACACACGTTAAAAGGCAAAGTTTGGGTAAATACTAAATACACGTATTTCGGGGTTCAAGGCACCCTTTTCGATCCAAGAAGTAAAGTCTTTATATCAATGAGTTTAAAAGAAAATCTAAGTTTATAGAAGTAAAGATATCCAACTTAACCCTTGCCCTTGACAATGTTTACCTAATTTTGGGCTTTTGGGGCAATAGGGAAGGGTAATCGGCTCCGAGTTGAGTTAGGTTACTTTCGTAGTAGTTTTGCAAAAGTATCCCTGCTCAAATTCGCGCCAATAACGAAGCGACCCTTTTACACTGAATTCCCCCAATAACGAAGCGACCATTGAGAGCAGAACATTGTCAAGGTCATAGTTCAACTTATCCGAATTGCACTATCTTTCTTGAACTATGCTGTGCTATCGGCAAATCAGGACTAATTTTTATTATTCATTGACTATTAAATATTCAGCAAATTATTTCCCCTTTATTATTAGTCTTATTTTGAGATATTCGAAAAAAAAGTTGGCTTTATTGATAGAACTATATGCAGCAAGCGGCCGCCCCTTGTTTTAGCTGCCCTCGTGCTGTGCACGCGCTGCACACTTGCTAGGATCGGCCCATGCTATATTAACAGGGCCGTCCCAAGAGAGGACGGCGCCCGGGCCGAATATTTTCGAGCACCCCCTTTCCATCCCCCGAATGGTGGGCGATTTTTGGAAAAGGAACCACATTTTATATCAATTATTAAATGATTAAACATGTAATCTAAAATCTAATGTGTAAGATTTGAAAAACTATTTTAAAAAAAATAAATAATACTAAAATGTACTTTAAATGTTGTAAAAGTTTAATTCACGGCGCCCCTTCATATCTTAGCGCCCGGGGCGATTGCCCCCCTCGCCCCCTCTTCGGACGGGCCTGTATATTAATAGAATAGAGCAAAAATGTCCCGCACGTAACGCGAGCAAATAAGTTAAATTTTCAAAAAATAAAATTAATTAATAAAACGTAACTGTGTCAGGAGTATCTTTGTATCAACTGCAAAGATTAAATAATGTGATTACTTCTGTTTAATTGAAATATTAAAATTTATTACGAAATGTTGGTGAAATAATTGCGTTTGATTGTCCCGCACGTGAATGTGGATTGGCTCAGTAACGTATTTGTTAAACATTAAACTTTCGAGAGAAAAAATTATGGAAACTCATTAATTACTTTGAGGTAAGTTTATATTACTGGTGTATGTTAAATAATTTTTGATGCTATATTATGCATGAATATCATCCTCTGATTAAAAATTACTCCCAAATAAAACTTTTTATTTATTTATTTTGTTTCAAAAGTTTCAGTTCTTATTTTTAAATGCCCATCATCTGTGAATAAATATGAACTAAAAAAACTCCCCATTTGGCGATGTAATGTAATGAAAAATAATTTTGCATTAAAACAAGAAGAATAAAACAAACAACAGAAATAACTAACAGTTATGCTTTCTGAGAGAAAAAAATTGTTTTCGATACCTTAATTAAGAATAAGAACATTTTCGTTACATTTTTAAAGATCGTGTTAATTTTAAAACCTCGATGATAATCAAAACTATACTAAACATGCCCTTGTAAAAGGAATGATTCTGTAAATTAGTGTTCAAACAGTAAATTCGAAATGTCGTAAACCTAAAAATGAAAAGTCACATGTAATCACTGCAAGGGGGGAGTTGTTAATCGTAAGATAGTAAAATATAAGTATCATACAGTTTTGTATCATGTAGATGCTGTCAAACAAAAAAGACAAAGCATTCCAGGTATTCCTGGAATAAATGGAAATCCCAGGAATGCCACAAATTCCGGGAATGCCACAAGTACCAGGAATGCCGAAAATCCAGGGAATGCCGCAAGTAACCAAGAATGCCAGAAATCCCAGGAATGTCTCAAGTACCAGGAATGCCACAGATTCCAGGTTTTCCAAGCTCACCGTTCAAGTTTTACTCAAAGTCTCAAAAAATAAAAGGCAGTCAATTGCTAGAATCCCAGGAATGCCAGAAATTCCAGAAATGCCCCAAATCACAGGAATGCCAGAAATTACAGGAATGCCGGAAATCCCAGGAATGCCCCCAAATACCCGGATTCCCTGGTTCACCTTTCAAGTTTCACAAGAGGTCCGACAAGAGCTTAAAAGACAAAAGGCAGTCTATCCCTGGAATTCGAGGAATGCCTGAACTCCTCGGAATGCCCCAAATTCCAGGAATGCCACAAGTACCAGGAATGTTAGAAATTCCAGGAATGCCACAGATTCCAGGTTTTCCCGGCTCACCTTTCAAGTTCCATTCAAAATTTCAGAAAAATAAAAGGCAATCAATTCCTGAAATCCCAGGAATGCCAGAAATCTCAGAAATTCCAGGAATGCCACAGGTACCAGGAATGCCTGAAATCCCAGAAATGCCCAAATTTCTGGAATGCCAGAACTTCCAAGAATGCCACAAGTACCAGGAATGCCAGAAATACCAGGAATGCCACAGATTCCAGGTTTTCCCGGCTCACCTTTCAAGTTCCATTCAAAATTTCAGAAAAATAAAAGGCAATCAATTCCTGAAATCCCAAGAATGCCAGAAATCTCAGAAATTCCAAGAATGCCACATGTACCAGGAATGCCTGAAATCCCAGAAATGCCACAGGTCCCAGGAATGCCCCAAATACCCGGATTCCCAGGTTCACCTTTCAAGTTTCACAATAGATCCAACAAGAGCTTAAAAGACAAAAGGCAGTGGCTCTGGAAAAAAAGTCCCTGAAATCACAAGAATGCCAGAAATTCCAAAAATGCCTGAACTCCACGGAATGCCCCAAATTTCTGGAATGCCAGAACTTCCAAGAATGCCACAAGTACCAGGAATGCCAGAAATACCAGGAATGCCACAAGTACCAGGAATGCCATCACAATATTAAGAATCTATAAATGTTATTGTAATTTTTAAGAAAAGAAATCGTCGAGCGTGTACAGGTAAAAATCCCCAAAAGACTGGTAAATATTTTCCGCTGACCGGGTGCTGGTTCGATGGTTGAGAATTCCTGCATTACATTATTCGAACAAGATCATTACTGATCAGAATTTAAAGTGCTTGCAGGATAATTACGGTAGCAATTCAAACTCCACTTCTGTATGATTAGTCTGTATTGCGTAAATAAATCATTAGTGAGATAGTATTCAAATATTTACAAGCATTTGCACAATGAAGATCAACTATTCCCCAAGAAAATGTAAGTTGATTCAACTTGAATTAAGTATCTCCTTTTTCGAATATGTTTTAATTTTGACAATTGTGTCAAAATGGAGAAACATTCAAAACAATTCCTCTGAAACGGACATTCATCAAATACTATGTTCTCTCAGGTCTGCAGAGCCGCCGAGAGCCAAGGCGGCCCCCTTGTGAGTTTGGTCTCCTTGCCAGCCTCCCCGCATAAAACTAATCAAATTTATTCTACTCCGATTCCCAGTCGGGCTCCTGTGAGAGACGGACCCCTAGTTTCTGTTTAGGCTGACATTGCCACTCGTCGAGGCTGCAGTTTTGGTAGGATTTCCAACTGCACTAAAAAAAAAATGTTCCACCAAGTCTTGGCTGTCTATTTCGTTCAAGATGCAACAAAAAGCAGGGGAAGTCACTTGGACCTCCCCTTACTTTTTCCTCATTTGGCAAATTTTGTGTGAAAATTCGGCAAATTTGGAGACATGGTTACAATGTTGCTATTTTTAAATGATCAAATGGTCCCTTCTCATTAGATCGTCGCTAAAAAGACGAATGGGCGTATCTCAGAAAAATCGAAAAATGAGTTATGACCACAACAGCAATGTCCAGAGTAGATTTTATAATATCATCAATTGGCGTATCTCTACCCCATCCCCAGATCCACGCATCTTAACTTCTCTTTCGAAAGGATTTAGATTGTAAATAAGAAAAATCAGTGATATTACAGCACTAACTGTAAAGCATATTGTTACGTGTTCGGTGCAACTTCACACTTTCTTTGAAGGACGACACAGCTCTTGAGAAAAACACTGGAGATTTATTTACAACTATGTACAAGAAATATTGTTAACAACTGCTAAATTCTCCATAGCAATTAGGCAAATATCAATTGACACCGTATACCCAACGATAGCACACGTATTTACATCCAAATACGCAAAAACACAGCGAAATGCCTCACAATAAACAGAGCAACGCTGAGACGAATCTCAGACAGCTAAAAGCATAACTGACTGTCCTCCAAATGCTCTCGGCTTTTTATACTGCTTTGGAAAGTTCGACAAATTCGAAATGCTTCTGGTACTTTCTTTTTATTTCATTTACCAATCTTATCATTCAGAAATAGGGGGACCGTATACTTTAGTCGAGTGTTAGGGGGTTGTATGCACATTACAAGAAGCTATTTACAGGTTAGGTTACTAAAAAAATTTTAGATGCAAAATAATGGAACAAACGCCTAATTTAGCCAGATTACAACAAATTAATCGCAAAAATAATTACCATTTACAGAATTTGTAACGATATTTATTGCTTGCGGTTTTTCGTCAAGGCAGCTTCTGTTTGCTGTCAACGTTGAAGTGACCTCTTACGTAAATCTTTTAAAATAATTTAACGTTATGAAATTTCAGTTAAGATTAGGAGTTCAATAAAAATTTGCTGGCGTCCTTATTCAGAGTTCTGTGCATGAATGAGCAACAGTGACCAATGCTGCGGAGTCGGACTGATTTTGAAGTAAAGAAGGCGGAGTCGGAAGACTAAAAACTCCAAGAGTCGAAGTCGGTCATTTTCCGCCGCTCTGTCAGTGTTTTCGGAGTCGGACTCGTTTTCTGTCAACTGCTATCAGGTCCGACGAGAGGCCATGTCAGCCTAGTCGGAAACTAGGGGCCCGGGCATTGGGTCGCCGGCGACACTTACGCGGAAAATAAATTAGGAAAGAAGAAAAAAAGTCTAGGAAGAAATAGAAAGGGGGGTGGGACTCCGAATAAGATAAAGTAAAGTTGACTCTTTTGGTATTAACTGTTGTGGCACTAAAATAGAGTCAATTGTTTTCTAACCCCCCCCCCCCCTCTTTTTTTCTCTTTTTCCGTTTTCTTTTCTGTCCTCTCCACTTTTTTCTTTTTTTCCCGCTTTTTTCTTTTCTTTTCCTTCTTGTTTCTTTTCTTTGGGGGGGGGGGGCGGTGAAATAACTGACAAGGGGACCCGCCTCTGCTCTCTGCGGCTCTGACTGCTCTTGCATTGAAACTAACACTTTGAAGAATGCTCTAACTCTTATCGTTGCTCTATGTGCAGCCGTAAATGATGATACGGAAGTGGCAAATATTTACGAAATAGATCAACATGTAAAAATTAAAATGCAAGGGAAAAAATTATAAAAGGATGTACACAATCTATGTACGATTCTGTACCAATAAGGATATGTATGAATGGTTTTATTTTACATCATAGATGCAAGCGGAAATACGGTCGAAATTTTTTAAACATTCTTTTGCAATACGACATTTCTATCTCGTGAGTGATCGGTATTTAAACGATGTTTGTTTTTCAGTTTATGATTGTAGAATCGCAATGATTACGATTTTAAGTAGAGCAGAAAGTATTCCTTGAAAGAAATCGGATTTTGAGAGATTACTCGGATGCTTTTGGGTAGAAAACGTTTTTGAGTGAATGTTTATTGACGAGTTTTCGAGCAAATCGTGTCAGAAACTGGAATGCAGCAAAAGTGAATGCCGCGGAGAATGTTTAGTACGCTGTTCTTTGGATTACGGAAAAACAAAATCTGTGAAGATCTCGTATAAGTGAAACTTAATATATAAGTTTAAACACAAAACACGAAAGTAGTTCAGAAATCGGTTAACATTCGAAAGTTTAGTGATGCGACAAAATAATATGCACAGAGAGATACAAAAAAAACTGTTACATAAGCTTGAATGTCATAGTAGTTTTAGTTAAATCTTAGGAGGACTTGATAGCTTTTGACCATTTTTTTTCTTCCTTTTTTACATATCTCGTGTGTGTGTGTGTTGTTAAAGTTTGTGTCAATTTTCCTATTAAAAACAAAAATCAGCAAAATCTTTCAGTGGAAAATCTTAAAAATGTGATTTTATTTTTTAAATTTAGAGGCTTTCAAATGTCTTCCCCTCTTTAATTAATCAATATTTTGTTGCCAAGTTTCTGTTAGAAACATAATAGTATGCTTTACAACTTTAGGCGTTCGTTTTGCTATTAATGAATTTGTTTTTCAGAGAAAAAAATAAAATGTTCACTATGTAAACGTGGAAAAAAAAAACAAAAAAAAAAAACGTGATTTTTACCACTTTTTCATTTTTAACAATAATCTTTTCAAGATTACAGCAAAATCTATTCCTACTTCTATTGAGTTGATTATACTGAGCTGAAAAAAAAGTTTTTAATCTACTTAATGAAATACTTCTTGGAAGCTTTAGCACTTTAAACAGGCTCGTTATTTTAAATGTTTCCGGGATACAGTGCAAAGGCATATTATATCGAAAAGCAACAAAAGATGCTCAAGCACAGGGGCGGCATTTCAGCATTTCGTTTGGGGGGTCGAGTTTTTTGAACATGAATTTCCTCAGTACGGTATAAAATACATATTGGTTAACAGGAAGTGATAATAAAATGGTTTTAATGTTAAGAACAATAAAGCAATATTGAAGTTGAGACACAAAAGTTATCTACTATAAAATGACTGACCTGATTGAAATAGTCAAAAAACAATGAAACAAGAAAGTTATATTAAAAAACACATTTCTTTCAAATTCCGCTCTTTAAAGTAACCAAGAAAACTTTTTAAATTGGGCTAGTATTCATTTAGCGTCATTAAAAAGTATAGTCGCAATTCACAAAACAATTCCTCTTCCTTCGTGCTATACATTTTATTTATAAGTGTAATATTTTCTTTTTCGCTTTATATAACCGATCTACATAACATTGGACAGATCAATGATAAATATATCTCATCAAATCCTGTCTCAATTTCTTGAGAAACTGAATTGATCATTTTATTCAAAATAGTGATTTAATATTTTGACTAAAACTTCATGTGATTTTGTTACCTCTTCTACATTGGCATACAGTAAAAACTGTTATGGAAAGTTCTGTCACAAAGTTTTACACTTTGTTCAAGGGCTCAAGCATGCATTAGTGTGAAATCAATTATCAATCCAAGAATTAAGGTTAGCGGATTGAAATTTTTATGATAGTGTGTGGCATTGTTCAAAAAACGCTCCGCAGTATAAATAAAGTAAACAAAAATTCAAACAAAGTCATACATATTAAAATGACATCAAATTTTCTATGATTGAAAAGGTCACTTTCCAGTCATTCTTCCACGGGGTTTTTATAGATTTAACTTTTGAATACCATCGTGTGTCACTCAGAGATTGTCAAGTAAAGAGCCTCATGATATATTTGTTGGTGTGAAAGTATTTTTTAATGTGGGATGTTTTTCATAAACAGCATATCTTTACAAAGAGTTTCTAAGAAAGCATATAATGTTGCTAAATCGAGTGGCTAAAATATGTTTCTAGTACAAGGAATCAATGAACACTTATTAGCTTAACATTAAGTCATAATATGAGCATTAAAATTTATGTAAAATGACATGGAGTTTACGCGTAACAATTGCGCAGTCTAAACACTGTACGGGCATCTCATAGAAGATTCACCATCATAGCACAGAGTACACAATTTTGAAATATTTAACCCATATGAAGAGATTGCTTCTTTAGTTAAGGCTAACAATTATTCTCCATCTGTTTTTTCTGTTCTTAAAATGCAAGCAAATAATTTTCTAAGTTATCTAAATTGAATTTAGCCATTTTTTTTATTATTCTTAGTGAAAAATTTGGGGGTGCAACCGCCCCCTCTCGCTCCCCCTATTTGCCGCCCCTGCTCAAGGTTGTATGTAAGAACACGAATTTCTAAAAGACGGGGATGGGGAGCAATTGCCGCCTCCTAACCCCCTATATGACGGATCTGACATAAAATATTTGAGTATTGTGAAAAGGTTCAAGCTGAGAGAATAGAACGCGGTTAAAACAACATAGCGTAGCCAGGATTCCCAATAAAGAGGGGTATAGGCGCAACAAGATAGTAGTGTTTAATCCTCCCCCCCCCCCCATTGTGGACCTCGGAAATTACTGGAAATTATACACCTCCTCTCGCCCTAAAAAACGTCATGTTTTTTTTTTTTTCTTTATTTTTTTTTTTTTGTCAGATGATCGAGGGCAAAAAAAGTAATTATGTAGCTCTCCCTTCGAATTTTTTTGAAATTGAAGCCGTGAAATTACAATTTTAAATATTTTTTGGTGACATTTAGAAAGAGCGTAAGAGTTGGAGGTTCTCTTTTAGGGAGGGACAAAAGCCCCTCCCTGTCAACCTTTGACTACGCCCCTGAACAACATAAAGCATACCAACAGTGCAGTTTAAGTATTAAAAGACATTTTACTACATTAATACTAATCAGATTGTTCCAATACTATTCTTAATATTTAGAGGTGTCAAACTACTTTAAAAAAAAAAATTAAAAAATCAATCTTTACTTCAATTTTCGCCGTTTGATATGTACCAGGTTCACTTAAGGTTCATTTATAACTTTCTTGAGTAATTTTCGATGAAAATACATTGTCTAATATCAATGATAATTGAGACATTTTTGATGAAAATGCACATTTTCTAATACACCTCTTCCAAGCATAGTGTCATTTTAATTCTATGTCAAATTAAAAATCAAGCAGTGACTTTGGAAAAAACTTGCAACAGAAATTTTAGGCAGGAGATATTTTAAGCAATATGGTGGATATAAATTTTATTTATTACTTGAACTTTCGATGCAGTGCAATTCCGTTACAACGAACACCAATGCAACGACGGAATTTCGAAGTACTTTAATGAAAAATTTTACTTTACCACCAGTTACACTTTGAACTTAAATTTTTGCAGCAATCCTCATTTCGCCGAATGGAACTCTTAAATTTTGCCGAATAATAAAATACGAGTGTGCACAAATTTTCCGAATCGTCAGAAATTTACCTAATGAAGAAATTTTTGGGAGGTCCTAGTGACTTCCCGTGACCTCCAGTTGGTTCGCCCCTGTTTGTCACAACGATCCAAGCGAAACAATATTATCGGTATCGATACTAATACTGTCGTGCTAAGCGCAGAAGTCGTATTTGAACTTTGTATCAAAATTGAGTTATTCTTACAGGGTCGTTCTTTGTAATATATTTTACCTAATATTCAGTGTTTTACGGTCGTTTATAAATGGGAAATATTTTTTAAAAAAATTCTGAAAAAGTGAAATTTGAATGAAATATACGGTGGCGTAAAACTTCAAATAGCAGTTTCTCATTTTGAACTCAACTGCAGATACGACAGCTTAGCACAGCTTAATAATGATGGTAAAATTCATCGAAAAAAAATTTGCGTTTTTCGAAACCTACGTCTTAATTTAGAACTTACTCATGCATTGATACGAGGCGAGGAATATTTTTCATCGTATTAGTTATTAGGAGGTGAGACCTGGCTGTTGAGTTCAATGAAAATTCATTGGACCGTTCCCTCCGTTGAATTGTTAACTTTTTTTTATAATGCTCTGGTTGCGTTAGTTTAGCAGTATTTCGTCATATTATTCTTGCCCAGAGCACTGAATTCTTGTCTTTATTTCTCCCAAGATTGAAATGAATGGTTTCGCTTAGATTTTTCTTGGAGTCACATCATCACTGAATATTCATCGCTGAGTACTTCGTATAGCTAAAAAGCGAGTATCACAATACCATATTCCCATTAGACTTTGAAAGATATTTAGCATTATTAAAGCATCCTCATGTATATAATAACCAATTCACTGATCGAGTAACGCTGACGTCACTAATAATGAAACTCGCGCCATGGTATGATAATTTGATAATATTTTTTGGTAAGGTTTGACATGCAGGGAATGGCTTTATTGTGACAAGGCTGAACTCGATCCGGTACCTTTACTGTTTTATTGGTAAGACTGTCATTTTAGGAGAATGAAAAAACGAAAAAGGGGTCAACAATGAACGCTATCTACTGGAGTTAGGGGTTACAATTTCAACCATCAAAATATCATCAACCGGGTAATTGCTTCGTTCAGATGTAGAAGCAATTTTCACCCGTCATTCTTTGACGGACGATTTTCTAGTCCAAGAAATAATCTCTTAAAATTAACGGTTTTAAAGTGAAAGTCGATTTGCTTAGACAAAAACGTAAAAACGCAGTTCATTGTTCAAATGGTTTTGAAGCATATAAATTCGCAAACAATAGTTTTTTAATGCTTCAGTGTGCAAGTTTACTGCGTAAATTTTATCTTTTTACAACAAAAAATAACTTTAACATAAAGTTTTTTTTTTTTTTCAAATAGCTGCCGAACACTTCTGCAAATAAATCAATACAAGCGCAATTTTCTCTAAACTGTAGATAACAGGTCAGAGAATGTTTTTCAGTTATCCGAGAAACATACGCACGTACATACAGACATCACGAGAAAACTTGTGATAATTAACTCGGGGATCGTCAAAATGAATATTTCGGCTATCTATACATTCGTGGGTACAAATGCACGTGCGGCCGAGCCGGATAAATCTGAGCGTCGAAGTCGGGGACTCGGAGGGGTAAAAAGTCGGAGACGGAATCGAAGGTTTAAAATTCCAACATTCGGAGTCGGTCATTTTCCCTCAAAGTCATCAACTCTACCAGTACTTGCAGAATTGGAGTCGTCTGATTTTGAGGTAAAAGAGTCGAAGGTTCTAAAATTCCCGTAGTCGGTCATTTTCCCTCAAGTCCGCAAATCTGCCAGTACTTGCAGAATTGGAGTCGGTCTGATTTTGAGGTAAAAGAGTCGAAGGTTCTAAAATTCCCGGAGTCAAGTCGGAGCCGGAGTAGCCATTTTCCTTCAATCGGAGTCGGTCTGATTTTGGGATAAAAAAGTCGAAGGTTCTAAAATTTCCGGAGTCTAGGTCGGAGACGGAATCGGCCATTTTCCCTCCGACTCCGTAGCCCTGGAAAATATTACTCCATCGGAGGTTAGTAAAACGGAAATTTTGGCCAAAATTTGAGTGTAATTTTTTTTTTACGATTACAATATACTTCTTTTATCATGTGAAAGGAAGTAGGGAAAAAACAAATGAAGGGATGGTTTTGCTTGTAAAGACGAACGATATTTTGCGTAGCATGTATAGTGGCATTATACCACCCAGAAAAGCGTTATCTTTGATTCAAACGCGGCTAATAAGTAGAAGTGCTCACTTCCGACGCCATTGCATTCGTACCAGAGATAAGAAGTGGAAATAGCATATCCTCAGAGCATCACTGGCAATCATTAAATGCATTTAGCTGTTCGACTATATTCGAACATATATATACATGCGAGAATATTTCGAATTATATTTCAATTTTAAACTGACGAAAGTCAAAATTTGAGAAACATCTATTGGTTTGGATTTTAAAATACAGTACAACCTCGTTTATCCGGACTAACTGGGACCAAGGTTTTCCGGATAAATGAAAATCCGGGTAATATGGGTAATAAGTAAAACACATTGGTAAATAAGCAGACTTATGTTTTATGACAGCAAAAAGCGATGCTTTGCAACGAAATTATGCAGAAGTTTTACTCGCAAACACTTTATCATTTCTATTATGTTTCAGCTGCAATGAGGCCGGACCAAGGGGGATCGGACTGACGCTTCAAATCCGCCATGTGTTTATTAGATCACTATAATTTATTGCACGACCTATTCGGGAGATGTACATTCAGATTCAGACAAAATAATGAAGGAATATTTGGCGTATTTATAGTACAGTTCTGACTATCGTAATTTAGAATTGTTATTGAAGTGAATGTAATTTTTTTAAACTGTAATTATTGATCCGGATAAACCGAGATAAACGGAGGCCTGACAAAAGAAATTCTACTGTATGTCGGATGTGACTCGACAAAGGAACTCCTGAGATACAGGTGTCCAGCGAAGGCCTCTTCAGAATTAAATATCTCGAAAACAAAAAACGATATTGAAATAAAATAAATGGTATGTTTATTGTGAAACCAATAAAAGTCATGTTCAGAAACTTGAAAATTAGTAACAAAAATTGCCAACAGATGGCGCTACACGCTGTAATTGCAATATAAGTCCCCATAAATAATGCTGCGAAGGGGTTGGACGATAATTTCTAGCGAAAAGGAAGTTCCTTTGAAAGTAGCACTGCAATAAGGCAGTAGCAGTCAGCTGCTTTTTGCATAGCAACGGAACCTGGCAACCGTTCCTGGTGGACAAGCAACCTCCAGTTCGCCGCATTAGCTGCATGTTATTGCGAGTGCGATGTTATTCTTTTATGCTTTTTCTTTGCTTAAAATGCATTCTGAATATTGTCAAAGCCATAATAATGAAGAAAAACGATGAAAAACTGAAAAAATCAAGATAATCAACAATAAGGACCAATATTTATTGAGTAAAAATGAGCTTTCAACAAAGTCATCTGACTTGACGGACTTGAATCCTGAATTATTCGATTTATGGCTTCAGTGCCAATGCATTAGAAGAATTTAAAGCTTACTGAAGTTTAAAAGCTTATTACCTTTTCTCTTGTGGATGTATTTCGGATTTTTTATGTGTAAAATTTCGGCGATATATGTGCGGTGACTGAAACGATAAGTAATAATCATGTTTAGCATACCGGCGTCTGTCCAAATATTTTTGCAATGACCTTGTTTTGTGCGCGTTTAATTATATAAATATAAAATTCGATTCATTTTCTAAAGGATTGATTTTTGTTTCGAATATCATATTTTCTATGAAATTGATCCCAGAATTTATGCTAAACTTGGTCTCCTAAGAAATACAAAATTTTTAGTGCAGTTTTTCAAGAGCAGATTAATTGTTGAATTGTTAGAACTTCATGAGCAAAAAAAGACAACACACCAGACACAGATTCAGTTTTCACACTTGCTAATAAAACTGAATTATTGGTGAACATTTTAAATAAATGGAAGAATAGAAGAAATTTTTGGCTCTCAAAAACTAAACATGCCTTGACATAAAAGTAGTAGAAAGCATAAATAATAAAATAATTAGTGTTTTTACTGTTTAGAATACATGCTGGATATTGAGTATGTGTATTATCTGCAAAGATAAATGATTATTCTGATTTTGAAATATTTAGAAAAACTTCCTTTGCAACTTTTTAATCTTCTGAATATTGATAAAAGTTATCCTTCTCGTACAACTCAGATTTATAACATGAATTGTGGAGTATATCTGCTAATTTGAATAGTAAGTTTTCAGTCATGGAAGTTTTTAGACAGACCTGTCCTTTAAGGGTCAACTGCCCCCCCCCCCCCCCCCCTCAGGCTTGTCATTTCGAGTTTTCCAGGGAGGAGCAAGCAATGCAAAACCCTTTTACATGTAAAAACATTAATTTTTCAATGGCCAGCTTTGAAAAATTAATGTTTTTTTCATAAAAGAGTGTAGGTTTTGTTGTTTTTCAATAAAAACTTGCATTAAATGCCCTTTGCCCCCTCCCCAAAAAATTCAAAATGACAGGCTTGTTTTTTGAATCTTTACACAGTCCTAAATAAACTGTTATTTATTGTGGTAAATTAATTCCAATTCGTAAAGCAATATGTGATTCCATTTTGAGCAGGATTCTTTTTTGTAGTTATTGTAGAAAATTCGTTTTTGATCTCTTAAATACTTGGTTTTAACAAGGCGGGTAGGTTTGTGCCAAGCCTGATCGGTGCCCTTGTGCAAGTGTCTTTTAGGCACCTTTATGCTATGACGTTCAGGAAAATCTAGTTAACACCTGTAGTGAGGTTTTGTCGACAAATATAGAGAGGAAAAAATACGGTTAAATTCAATTCTATGTTTTGGTTCATAGCTCGAAGTTCTCTCGAGTTCAGTAGTTCACCTGAAATGCTAATGCGTTTCCGGAAAATAAAATACAGTGCACCATTTATACTTATCTTTTTTATATGTTCTTATCAATTATACGTTTTTTAAATTGGTCCCTGCAGAGTCTAATACACATTAACCTATACTTATAATACATATATTTCATTTGTTTGCTTTTTTCATACAGTCCCTTCAAAAACGTATAAACGTGCTTTACTGTATTCTAATACTGAAGTTAACGCCACTCTAAATTTCTCTCTAATCTTTAACTGATGAATAATTAATCAAATTTTTATGAATATCAAAACATAACAGGGTACTGACTATATTTCAAAATTGAAGCATAATAACATAGAGGATATTTCACCTCAAAAACTGAAATTTGATTTTTTTCCTGCGAAATAATTCTTAGGTACGGAATCATTAAAAAGGCGTTAAATTTAATATCTAAAACAAATGCATTGTGCAAAGCTCTATTTTTTTAAATGCGATATCCAAATAGTTGAAGAAAATGGTGGTGGAGAGGGAGAATCGAGGTTTTTAATTTTTGGTCAAGTGGTCACTTGATGGAACTAAAAGGTTAACCAAATTATTGTCTACAGTATTACAATATATAAATATTACACACAAGTAAATAATATGTAATGTGCTTATTTTTATGTATGATAACATGAAGCAGCCAAATTACCACAAATGATAGTTAAAAATCTGAAAAATACGTATTGCACAGATTATAATCCAACATATTTACCACAAACAATGGCACGGCCAAAGGTAGATCCAGGGAGTTAGAACCCTCTCCGAAATGAGAAAGAAACTTCAAAAATGGAAAAGGTAAATTTTTTACACGTAGTTTTCTCACATAGCACAAAAAAAAAAAAAAAAAAAAAAAAAAAAAACTAATTCGAGTGCGTAGAATTCCATATACAGTGAAATCCCATTACAACGAAATTTTCATTACAACGAACAAAATGTGCGCAGTGGCGGCGCTAGGCGTCGGCGATGTCGGCGACTGCCGACGGCCTCGCGCAGATAGGGCCTCGCAAAATTCTCAGAAGTTATAAGAAATTTTTATGTTTTCAATTGAAGCTCTTATTGAATACAACAGACACAAAAGTAATAAAAATAGTGCGTGAAGGGGAGACTGCACTGAGCCAGCCTTAGAAAATGCGGGGCCCGATTGGAGAATTCTGTCGGGGCCTTATACAAAATGATTGTACAAATTTGAGCAGTGCCTGATCGTCGATTTTCCCAACGCACGCAAAGATTTGAAACTGTTGCAATTATCCGACTTCCTTCATGTTTCAAATTTATTTATTTATTTTTTTTTTTTGAAAGAAATTAATGAGTGAAATTTCTTTTGCATAAAAAGTATTCAATAGTTACAGCTTATTAATCAGCTAGCTCTATTACCCCACCCCCGTCCTATTTCTTTTCTTTTTTCCCAGTTCGTCTAAGAATAAGAAAATATTTAAAATTCTTCTCCTCTGAACTCCCCCCCCCCCCCCACATACACACACACACACATACCCACCGAAAGCATTATGGAGCATCTGAAATTTCGCATCCAGATCTTCAATTTCGCGATATTTCTAGCTGAAAGCCCCCAAAAACTCAACAACATCGAAAATCGCTTAAAATTGCGTTTTTGGAGCTTTAATTTCAAAAATTACTGAGCCTAATGTTACAAAATATGGCCTTATAATCGCATTTTTAAGGCTTGAATTTCAGAAAATATTCGGGCAAGGGTCCCCATTCCGCCTTTTTTTTTTTTTTAATCATAAGCAATTAGGTTTTTTGAACTACACTAACAAAAAGTTCAAGTGGAATGGCTCCTGAATATAAAATATTGCTTAAGTTTTTAGGACCATAATTTTCAAAATTTTTCCAGGGAAGAGCTCCCAAAACCTCATTTCCGTAAAATCTTGAAAGTTTGTCTGAAATTCTGTTTTTGAAACTTCAATTTTGAGAACTTGCAGGGGGGAGAAGGAATTGATTTCGACCAATTAAAAAAAAAAAAAGAATCGATCGGGGATAGTTTCTGACACTAGAGTCAATAAATATGGCCTATAAATGTGTTTTTAAGGCTTCAATTTTTAGAAATTTCCGCTGAGACCCATGGATTTCTTTTCCCCTAACATCGGCAAAGAAAGCCTAAAATGGCGTTTTTAAACTACAAATTTGAAAATTTTTTCCCGGGGGAGAGCCCCCGGACCCCCCTTTCTATTCGGTCATTTTTTCACTTTCGATGTACTGCCCCCCTCCCCCTACCGCCAAAACACACTTCTTTTTGATTGCGTTACTAGTTACGAAATGTTTTTGTTACAGCAATTAAGAAAAGAATTGGTAATTCTAAGTGCCAGTAATTAGTATAAAAATAAATTCTATGAATTCAATTTTTTGTGTGAGATTATTTTATGTTTAATAGGGCCTCGCAAAACTGCATCGCAGACGTCTACTTTTGCTCTCGCGCCGCCACTGAATGTGCGGTCCCATTTTAAAACGTATTAAGATGATGTATAAAACATCTCATTTTAACAAAGACATTTTTTTCAAAAATTTGTTCCACGAAATATTTTTTTCAACATCAGTTCGAATATTTTGTACTAAATGCTGTTTTCAGAAACTAAAATACAACTTTCACAAGTCGCTATGTGAAAACTCCATTTGTACTTTCAAAACAGAGCCATTCAAGGTGGAAATGCACTCATACTGAAACATGGGTTTATGTGTGACAACAAGAGCTAGTGTCTATCCAAGCGCTGTCGATTTCTGCACACCAAAAACGCAAGGCACCTTGCAAATTCAGAAAGGGTTCTTGTGGTCAGTATAATAACGATTATCAATTAGAATCTTTTATAATGTCTACTGGGACCAAATGTCTCGCATAAAAGAAAATAGCAACACTTTTTGTGATGACGACCAGTGAATAAAAGTTCAGTGTTCAATATTTTAATTTTTTTTTCAGAATAATTAATGTGTTAATTATATTTTAGATTTTTTGTAACTGTAAAAGTTGCATATTTATGTATATTAGGGTGTAGGTTTGTAAAACTGACACTTTTATAAAAATAAAGTAAGTTTTTAGACGATTCCGTTACAATGAAATATTTTATCAGTCCCTTGGAGTTCGTTGTAATGGGATTTCACTGCATTTCTTTTACTTATGTAATGCAAGGATCGATCGAATTTAAAAACAAACTTTTTCCTCCTTTTTTCATTAAAAAGAAAAAAAAACCTAAGGATTTCACAAAACAATGATGTTACGACTAAAGACAATTATTCGATAGCGATTATGGGAGGGAAGGAACTATAGATCCGGGCCTAGGCCGGACATATAAAGGTGGGGTAGATTATTGCAAGGCCGTAGCTAGGATTTTATTTCGGGGGGGGGGGAGGAGGGATTTATAACAAAGAAAGTTTATAGATAAAAATGCAAAGGGCAGAGGCCCGGTAGCAGATGTTAATTTATTCTGTTAAGTCCTCTCTCTCAATTGCCAGACTGTCATCAAACCCGTTACAGTTATAAAGGTAGGGTACTCTGTTCTAAGGAGAAGAGGTGGTTTCTGTGCCAACTCATTCTTTTTACCTACCCCAACAACTGTTTGATAATTTTTAGGTTATCATAGCTATGGGCTTAGAACCCATAAAATTCGACATAATCATGAATTTTTCATATGAGGGCTGATTTTCACTTATAACATATACATATCAGCAGTGCTGCAATTAAGAAAAAATGTTTGAGGGGACTCATTAAAAGAAAAGGTGGTTTCAAACCAATTGACATCACATTTGCATTTATTACAGTAAAAAAAAAACAATTATACTACAACTACAGCATTGTGTGTAAGTATAAATATGTATGTATGTAAAAAGGAGCAATAGAAATTTTATTGGAAATAAAAGTTTTTATTTGAATGTGTTATTTTTGTGCCTTCCATTCAAAATTAAATTGATTTCGATGATTTTTGAATGATAAAAGCATCAAAAAGTTTTTCTCCCACAATGGGCAGTTAAATTGCACATACAGTGGAACTCCAATCTGCTGGTCTCTGAAAAAGACTACTGATACGATAAAATATTCTGGATTTACTTTGCCCTCTTTCAGAAAGTTCACATGATTGTTTTTCTACAAACAGATCAAAATAATTTTCCAGCTACAAGACTCACAGAATTTTTTTTAAAGATAAATGTTTTATAGCTGTTTGAAGCCGCTCTGGCATCCTTTTTGCACTGTCTAATTTTTCTTTGTCTGTGAGAAGGATTTCCTCTGACCGTCCAATATTCCTTCATGGCAGTTGAGGACTAGAGCTGCCGGTACCCTTCTTGAAATTATTCCAGCAGTTGGTGACACGTGACGTCTCATTAAATAACGAATTCCTTCAAGATCAGATTAATTGAACGCCTTTGATGATAATAACGAAAACAAAGAAGATATAATCGAGAATGTCCCCACAGATGATTAAGCAATTTTAAGTACAAAAACTCTAAAGCTATTTACATTTGTAAATGCCAACCAAGAAGTGAATTTGTAAAAAAAATGTTAACGAAGCGTGCTATAAATGAAATTGTATCAAAAAACAAGTAAAAAGATTACACATTTCCCCCTACTTCATTGGATAAGAGTCAATTTTTAAACAATGTGTTCAGATTTTGAACAAGGCCCTGATTTTAAGTTTTCCACCTTGGAACGTTTTTCATCACTGGTTCTACAGAAAGCGTAAAATCAAGTTTTCACTAAACCATAATTTTCTATTCATTCTGAAAACTTAATACAGTTATCTCTGACTTATATATCAGCACATGGGATCAAAATAAAAATAAGTGGCACATTCATTAATGGAATTCACATTTTAGATCAAATTAAATTTCAAATCAGTTAAAAAAGTTGACACAGATAAAGCAAAATGAACATAAAATTTTAACACAAACCATGAACTATTAAGTTTGAATTTATTTCTGTCCATGTGGTAAAAATACATTATGTGGTAATCATATGGTCTAATTTAATGAGAAACTTTACATTTAGAATATACTACTATGTTACTCCGTCCTTGGTTGCAGAAAAGAGTCCATATTTCTGTTGTCAAATTCAATGCATCCTTATGAAGTGCAAATAGTTCTTCCAAATTTTCATACCAACAAGATCATTCGCAGGGCAGAATTTTAAAGACTAACTCTGTCTCTGAACAAATGATCCAGCTAGTGAAAATTTTCCTTGTGTTTCTGATACAACTTTTTTGGCACTTCTCATCCGTAGAGAATCATAAAAAGCTTATTAAGCTTGAGGTAGTATTTGCAATCGGGTAGTAAAAAAATTACCATCGTAATGAAAAAAATAAAAACGGGGAACACATAAAAAGACTCACATCAATGTAATTAAACAGGAAAGCTGTTCTGATCAACATAATAAAAAACTATTAAATTTATAAATAGATAAAACATTTCAGTTAAGGAATTTTATTCATCTATTTTCAGTACTTATATCTGAGTAACATTAAAATATCAGTAGGGGAGTTACACTGAAAGTATTAAGTGCCTGAACATTAAACAGGACTAAAGCCCCCTATAAACGATCGCTTAAATTTTTATATTAAAAGCCGCATTTTTTAAGCGCTACAGGGGCGAAACGTTTGCGAGACTGTCCCGGGATTACATTCTTTTTCGATAGAACATGTATTAAGCACATATCCTTTGCCTCTTTTGGGAATTGTCATAACTATACAAACGTTCAAGAATAATAAATTTTTAATAAAGAACATTTAAGCATAAATCCAAATGGGAAATTTTTGACAACATGGTCTGTAGAGTTGGAGGGGAAATGAAAGAGTCCGGCAATTTAGAGCCTTGGACTCCGACTCCTTTACCCCAAAATCAGTCCCACTCCGGCTCCGTAGTCTGATCAAAATTTATTGCTTAAGAAACACTGAAAAACTTAATAGCAGCAGAAAATAACACCTACATTGCACAGCAAAAGAAATAGTATAGAAGGCAACAAATGTCAAACAAACAATTCCCAAAAACAAAGGGAGGAGGGGGAGAGAGTTCATAAAATTTGTGGCAAACTGTTTATTTTGTGACTTTGACTTATCTAATCTCAATGTGATAAGTTTTACTGAGAGGAAAAAGTGCAACGAAGTTCGTTTAGCATGAAATTGAATAGCAACACAACACGGAGCAAGTCGATTCAGTGATTATAAAAAAAATTTTTAGAATCTAAACATTGCGTATTGTGGTTAAACGTAACACGAAATGTAATGACAAAATTTATGACAAGGCAAAAAAGTTATATGATGAAGGGATGGAAAAAAAAAAGCAGAAATAACACCCACACTACAGGCAAACGAAGTTCTGTCTTTGACTCGTCGAGAATGCAAATAATTTTTGATGCAACGCAAACGTAACAACAGTAATAGCGACATAGCGTAAACATCGTGGATGGGTGAGTGAAGTAAACAAAAATTTAATCTCACTCTAAAAAAGAATCTGTACATAAAATTAACAAAATTCTGGTTGTATTAGTCACTTCAACTTATCTAGTATTAAAATAAATGCTCATCAATGCCAATAAATTGGTTGAACAGTGCCTAATTCAACAAAAGTTAGATCACACGCAGCATTACGATGTAAAAACATGGAAGCGAACGAGATGCTTTGACAGCCGAGTGAACAGCACGTTTAGTTGTCAGCAGCACTTGGAGTTTGTTTGTCCACCAGGATGACGTCGTCTGCTACTGCCCTATACCGCTGAAACGCCCAACCCCTTCGCAGCACTATTTATGGGGACAGCCTCCCTAATGGGGACTTCTATTGCAATTATAGAGAGCCTATATACGCGTGCAGCGCCACCTGTAGTCAATTTTTGCTACTAATTTCTAAGTTTCTGTACATGATTTTTATGAGTTTCACAACAAACATACAGTTTATTTTATTCAAATATCGTCCTTTGTTTTCGAGATATTTAATTTTGAAATCAGGAAATCCTTCGCTGGACACCCTGTTTCGGCGAACGACAAAAAAAGCTCCTGTCCTGTCAGACTCGTTTCTTTCCGATATAAAGTTTGATTTTAGAGTCTACGAAGGTGCTCCTGAATAAAAAAAACTGATATCGACTGAGACTTGGCAAATGACCTTTTGAGATAAAAACTGATATCGAGTGAGACTTGACAAAAGAATTCCTGCGATAAAAACTGAATTTCAATCACACTCTAGGTTGGAATGCAAAGAGTTAACGATGTGAAAATTCCAGTAAAAACAAATGGCATTGAAAGTAGTGGCAGATACATACTAGAGTGTTAGGGCAATTTCTAATTTTAATAATTTTAGCAAATTTTAATATTAACTTGCTGCGCCGCCCGGCTTCGCACGGTTCACCTCGAAAATAAAAGTTATGTCAAGTGACGCGTGTTCAACAATCAGGTTTGAACAAAAGCATCTTTGGATAACATTAATTAACGAAGATATTAATTAAAAACCTCTAAAAGATTTTTCGCGATTTTTGCAGTGAAAACACAGTTGAAAATTAAAAAATTTAATACCAAAATCAAGAGAATTTATTTCCGCTTCTGATAGAATGTGCTTGGAACTTCCATGTTTCATAGAATTCGAATTTTACGTTTTTTTTAAAGCAGATTTTAACAACGGCTAAACCTTTATTCATGCGATTCATAACTGAATTCATTGTTAGCCGACAAGGAAATTAAAAGCAATGATTTGAAATTTTTATCTGTTGCCAGTTTGTATTTATATTATATAGCAAATAAAATACTTGACATTGATTTTCAATATTATAAGGCTTTTAAAGGGATTTTCAACTTGCCCTCTTGATTCTACAGTTGCGACTCAGTCGGGGTTTTTTTAATTTTTAATTTTATCGTTATTAAATTGCGTTAAATATCATAAAATATGATACATAATTTGATTTTGATACTTTGAACTTCAAAATAAACAAGTAATCAAGCCGCTTGCACTTTGTTAGCGTTTCATTTTTTACAACATTACCCCTCCCCTTCCCGTTTCCTATCGATCCTTCCCAAAACACCCCCCTCAAACTAAAACTGCAAAAAAATAAAAATAAAATAATAATAACTTGCACTATACATAGGGGCCATTCATTAATTACTTACGGGTCCTGAGGGGGAGGGAGTTGGAAAAATCTCTACATGCCCTTACTTTGAGGGGGAGGGGATTCAAACCCATTCTTCCGAAAAATTGTCCAAGTCGATAGTTTATTTAATTTGCGTCTAGAAGGTAAAAAACGTATTAGGATGAGCTGTTTTTATTTGTTTTACAAAGAATGAATAGTGTACTGTAAAATGTAATTAAGGAATTGCACTAGCATGTTTTATTTTTAATGTATGGCAAGTTTTATTTTTAATTAGTATCACATCATATAATATATTTGAAACGTAAAAATCTTTGATTTACGTCAAACTGAGAGTTTTAGTGTAACTGATCCTTTTTAACAACATTTTATTATTTTGGAAAACGAAATGGAATCTTGCGTAAGAATAGGGGGCGGATGGGTTTGAAAACACTTACGTGCACTTATAGGGGGGTAGGGGAGGGGGAGGGGTCAAAATTTGCCAAAATCATCCTTGCGTAATTAATGAATGGCCCCATACGACATATTTTCGGCCAAAAAAAGCCTCGATCGTTTTTTATCTCGTTTTTCTTAAAAATTAATGAATGGCCCCACACGACATATTTTCTGCGAAAGAAAAAAAAAGCTTCGATCGTTTTTTACCAGTTTTTCTTTAAAAAAAAAAAAAAAAAAAAAAAAAAAAAAAAAAAAACCGCGTGCTCTTAGAGATTTAATAGAATGTTTAATGAACTGTTTATTCTACTTATATAATAATTCAATAACATTAATAAAAGAAGCTATAACGAAGCATTAAATCGGTAATGCATGCATTCCTTTGAGTAGGTTTTCATGATTTTAATGAGAATTTTTTTGACTGTAATGAGGTTTTATTCAAACTGGATTTTCAATGACAATAACTTATATCTGAAGAGTGCATTTAATAACCTACTCATCAGCAGATGCAATTATATTATTATAGTACTGTTGAATATTTCTTATGAATTGTAATTTGAAATCATTATTCTGAGATCTGTCTCCAAATAGGTAATAACGCTTTGAAAATAACAAAGCTTTATGGCTTGTGGAAGTTCAAAAATAACAAAGGAATGATCATCATTTCTTGAAGACTTCTTCGGTGTTTCCAGGTTAAAATGAACTTTTGATTGTCCTTTACATTCGGTCCTTTTCATTAGAAAAAGAAAACCTTTAAAGTTAAATTTAATATTACTTTATTATTTTTGATGTCTTAAACAGATTTTTACAAATAGTCAGCACTCAAATGTGTCTGTTTTATTATGTTGACGTAAAATAAATACGCCAACAAAAAGCATCAATGTTTTAATATCATTGATGACCTTAATTTGAAACATTGATTTTTCTTGTCGATGAATTGATATCGGTATTTCAATTTAGAATAAGGATTTTTTTTTAGGTGTGTGTGGGGGGGGGGGGGGGGAGGGTCATAAATTTCAATCATCGGATGCATTATTTTGAAACGCGGATGTTTTTTTTCTGTTTTGTTTTGTTTTGTTTTCTCTGCCGATTTAATCATATCATCGATGCTTTAATTTTGAACATGAAAGGTTTGAAACACCGATGTTCTTTTTGTCAATGATCATTGATGCGTTTATTTGAAGCTTAAATGTTATGAAACATCGATATAATTTGCTTTTTTTTTTCTTTTGATATGTTACTATCATCCATGTTTTAATTGGAAACATGGATGCTCTGAAACATCAATCGTTTTATTTATTGTCACTAATATCGATGAAATTGGGACATACATGTTTTGAAACATAGGTGTTTTTCATATATTTCGCATCTCTACTGACTATTCGCATTATTAAACCTACAATATTTAGGGAAGTTTATATCTCTGACGCACCAGTAAATTTCCAACAAAAGGAGCAAATTTTATTCACGCTACAAAGCTCCAAAGCATCTCAAGTACGAATTTCCTCAAGTTAAATCTCTCATAATCTTGATTATAAACAGTGGAAACAAATATGTCCTTCTCTTGCTCAGACTATTTATTGGCTGTAAACTTCCGCTGGATAAGACTTGATGAGTAATTGATGTCCACGTTCCAGATATGTAGAGCAAATTGCAACATCGCATAAAAAGGCCATGAAAAATATTCTAATTTCACTTCAGATAAATTATTAATGAAATTTAAAAAAATGTTTTGATCTTTGTCTTTATTAATAATAAAACTAAAAGTTTGTGTGTCTGGATCTTTGGATATCTGTCTGTTACGCGCATAGCACCCACACCGTTCTGCCGATTTTCATGAAATTCGGCACATAACTAGGTGGTAGCATAGGGGTGAGCGCCTAGGAGCGATTTTTCAAAAATTCGATTGAGTTCTTTTTCTATTCCAATTTTGAGAACTTTTTACCGAGCAAATTATCATAACGTGGACGAACAAATGACCATAACATAGACTAGCAAATTACCATAACGTGGACGAGAAAACTACCATATACGACCATGGACAAGCAAAAATTAACATAGCAAATTAGCGGGAAATACATCATCCATTATTTGTAATTACAAACGAACCAATGACCTTTTAATTTTCTACTACGGGTAAAGCCGTGCGGGTACCGCTAGTATACTATATGTTTCTAAAATGAACTAAAAAGTATAAAATAATTTCTTTTAAGCTCCGTGTAGATTTAAAGCTCCATGCAGTTTTTGAATTTCTTTCAGATTGTCTGAAAAATTTGTGATTGTGAGTTTTTAATAGCAACCAAAATACTTGAAAGCTTCAAAAGGAAAAATATGGGGCAGCCGATTATTGATGCATTTATAATTTAACTAACAATTGTGTCGCTCTGCAAATAGTATAAACTGAGGTGTAAGGGGAATTAGGCACCCCTGATCAGCACCGAACGTTAATTAGTGACGAAATACTTTGTAGGAATTGTCGGTGGCCGGAATGTTCTATCCGCAAAAACGTTACAGAGAATTTATGGGAAATCTTTAGAAGTAAGTTTCATGATGGCTAGTGGACAAAATATACTAGCTCCTGACGATTTGTATGAAGTTGGACAACAGTCGATAAAAATGCTGCAGCCATTGTAATAAATATCGGGTATTAATTACAAGAAAAAATCATTAAAAGAATAAAATGAAGTGTTGATCACTCCCTAATTAAAGAAGCAACTTTGATAACGGTAAACTGAACAAATAAGTCTCTATTATAGTGAGGCTCAAAGAAAAAAATAAATAAAATAAAATAATTTGAATTCAGAAATTTTGAATTCAAATTATGTTTTTCGCAATCACGAACTGAGACAGGACCCTACTCACTGGAGTTATTGTTTCTAGAAACGGCTCCTGCCCCCCCCCCCTCAAGCCTGCCTCTCCTCCCGGGCGGTTACGTGTGCATAGTTGTGTGTGTAAGTGTGTAAGCTTGTGTGTGTGCGTAGACCTGTGTGTATGCATGTAGGCTGTATGAGAGTGTGTGTGTGAAGTCGTATGTGTGTGAGTGTGTGAGCGTGCGTGTGTATAGGACATGGACGCCTCCGACCAGGAGAAGCGACCGGAGCAGCCGCGCCGCCTGCAGAGGACGGTGGGCGGTGGTGCTGCAGAGGCTTCTGGTTCAAGCTGAAAAAGGCACGGACATCAAAAACGGTCAAATGAGAACAATAAGCAATCGTGATTGCTCAAAAAAATAAATAAATAAATAAATAAAGAAATAAAGAAAAATTAATTTGAATTTTGACATCTTGAATTCAAATTATGTTTTCGCAATCACGAGTATGTGTATGTAGGCGTGTGTGTTTGTGTGTGGGGGGTATGTGTGTTTGTGCGTAGGGGGTATGTGTGTTTGTGTGTAGGGGGTATGTTATGTGTGTGTAGGCGTATGTGTAGGTGTCTGTATGTATGCGTGTGTGTATGTGTTTGTGTACGTGTGTATGCATTTGTGTGTATGTAGGTGTGCGTGTGTAGTTGTGTATGTATGCGCGTGTGTGTAGGACATGGACGCAACCTGGAGACGGCTTTCGCTACAGGAGCAGCAACGTGAGGAGCCGGTTGACGGTGATGGTGCGGAGGGTGGCGGTGGGAAAATAAAATGATAGGACGCCAAAAACGGTCAAATAAAAGCAATACGCAGTCGTGATTGCTCAAAAAAAAAAAAAAAAAAAGACGTCTAACTTTGGACGAGCTCATTTATGTTTGGGTTGAAGGAGCAGAAATTTTTAAATCAGCAGAACGTCAGTGGTCGATATCGCAATGTAAACCGAATTTCTTCACCCCTATTTTAACAAATAGAGTCGCTCTAGCCTACGTGGATCGGAAATCAACTTATCAAAACCAGACTATGCTCAGTCAATTAACCTTGTCTCAAATATTGTGAATAAATACTTGGTTATAAAGTACATCACTATTCGAGTTCTTTTTAAGTATGTCTCTATAAAGGGCGAATCCAGCTCCTGATGTTAGAGGGGCGCATTTTCAGAAAGAGGGCTATATGTGAATTATTCGGGTAAAGTAGGGTGACTGGGACAATGTTTACTAAATATGTCTTCAAAATGCAGATTTAGGCTAATATTGGTCACTGAAGGGAGGGGGGGAGTGTAATGACCGAAATGACCCTTCCCTCTGGATTCACGCTTGGTCTCTCGTCACCAAACGTCAGCAAATACTTGCGTCAAATTCTTACCAGTGCTTGCGAAGTCGGAGTCGGAGCCGAGCATTTTCCCTACGACTCCGCAACCCTGTTTCTTGAATCCGGGTTCAATCGCGCCAACTATCTCAACATATTTCAGAACTTAGATTAGTTTAGTTTTAGTTTGTTGTTCTTATAATTATTATATTATGTACTAGTGATACCCGCACGGCTTTGCCCGTAATAGAAAAATTAAAAGGTCTTTTGGTTCGCCTGTATATTTACAAACAATGCATGGTGAATTTTCTCGTCATTTGGCTTGTACCAATGTTACGGTTCCACGTTATGATAATTTCGTATCTCGCCAATTGGGTTGTGCCCATGTTACGGTTCCACGTTATGATAATTTCGTAATTTACTCTTCCATCTTATGATAATTTTGTTCTTAAAATTTGAATAGAAAAAGAACCACATCGAATTTTTGAAAAATCGCTTCGAGGTGCACACCCCATGCAACGAACTAACTTTGTGCCAAATTGCATGAAAATCGACCGAACGGTCTAGCCGCTATGCGCGTCACAGAGATCCTGACAGATAGAGATCTGGACAGAGAGACTTTCATCTTTATTCTTAGTAAAGATGATGTTTTGTGCTCTTTTTAAAGACTATTTCTTAGTTCCCTTTCTCCGTCACAATCCTGCGTTTTGCTTCCGTTTTTCAATTGCTGCCACAAACCATAAAAAATAATATTAACCATAAAATTATCACACTTCCGCTTTGTTTCCTTCAGTCAAAAGTACTACTTTTAGTCACTAAAATGGATAGAATAAGCAAAAATAAATAAATAAATAACATGGAGCGAGAAAAAACTTTAATTTTCCCAACGTTTAATTTTTGATATTTTTTCAAAATGTCCGATTTTGGAAAAAGTCATGGTCTTTTTGACGTCACAAGTGATGAACTTGGGCGCGTTTTTCACTGGCTCGCTTGCTGTCTACCGCGTTTCCAGATTGTGATAATTAAGAAGCGAATTAAATATTGCACTGTACGATTGCTATCAACCATATCGTTGCCAGTACATGTGAGTAAAGAAGCAAAATAAATATTGCGCTCTGCGCTAATGGTATCAGTGATGGCATTTCATCACTTGTGATGTCATGTGCAGAAGCGTAAAAAATGAAATTGAATCTGCGCGCCCATTAAAATAACTTGAAAATATGAAACTTAGTTAAATTATTTAAAGAATGGTTAAATCCTATGTTTTTAAGCATGCTCTTTCAGAAAAAAAATCTTTTAAAATTTCGGAAACAACCCAATTGCTGTCATAAAGAATTAAAAAAGGATTTGAGTCGTCAGTCAATTTAATAAATTAGTTTCAAAGCAGAAATGAAGCAAATATATATTTGTGGGCGTTTTTAAAAGCTTTCTCTTTTTTTTTTAATTTTTATTATACTTGTTCAAAATTGCTTTTAAATTCGAGCATACAAACCAGCAATACTGAAAAAAGATTAATGGAAAAAGAAAGCTATTCTCTCTTTATGCGCAATACGTTAATATTGAAACGAAAGCCCATACCATTTTCAAAATATAGATAGGTAACAAGAAAATATGTTTTAACTTTCAAAAATTTTCACCTCAAATAAATTTTAAAACCAAAAGCTTTAAAATAAAATATTAAAAATGTTTCTTAATTCTAAACACTATTTCCATTAGGGTTTCTAATCCCGCGCTGAATTCAATCCCGCGGGATTTCGGGATTGTAAGGAGCCAATCCTGAGGGATCTCGGGGTCCCGCGGGACTGACTTTATTCTTCTAAAAATTAAATTTTTATGTCAAATAAAAAAACTTGTGCATTTTAGGAAATACTGTTTTTATTACTTGAATTAATAGTCTTCCTAAATTCCGTACAGCAATTGTAAAGCACTACAAAGTCAGATCCTAATTAGCAATTATCGTTTGGTAAGCAAAAGTGTGCCACTCGCATGGGATGGTAAAGAATGTTTGCTCTAAAAATATTGCGCTTGATGAAATCACGTGCTGTGACTCCACTGCAATTGGTTTTACTAAAATTAAATAATTGTGGACATTTAGAAAAAGATCCGTATTAACTTCAGCAACTTCTAAAAAAGATTTTTCTTTTCTTTGCTGGGTTTTTGCTCAAGAACTGCAAATTTTGGACAGTCGGACAAAAACGATGTTTGTTGGATATGTGTTTTGCTGTATCCAATTAAACTTGTATCCCTTGTTGCTTCATTAACGTTGGTCATTGTATCAGTGAATTTGATTCATTACAGCAAGGGGTGAATACTACTTGATTTCACCATTTCACCAAGTCGCAGTCTCAGTAAAAGTGTTTGAATAACTTCGCTAGTTTTACCTCTCACTTTAAAGAGAAATTCAAAAACATGAGAAACTTAACTTACTGCACTGCCATGCGAATCATCCTGTGTATCATACAAGTTTCTGTCGCCCCTTTTAAAGTCGTTCTGAATATATAAATAATGTCAGATTTTTTATTGTTTCCTTCTTTGGAGTGCACTTTTTGTCAGTCAAACGTTTTGAGTGCATTGCTAAAGTTTACAGAAGTTCTCCAACATTGCATTCAGGCCACTCCAGCGGGGCTTTGGAATATGTAATACACTTTCTCTAATTTTTCTAAAGCGTAATTTACTGGATTTTAAATTTTAGTGACGATTTTCAAAAATGCTCATAAGTTATACGCATTTTCTCAGTTGCTGAACGTTATAAAAACTGAAACATCGAATGAGAATACTAATGAATTCTCAGAAAAATATACTCTTTTATTGTGTTCTTAAATGGTAAATCCATCGTTGGGCATATGAGACACAGTTTTTCTTGCTCTTCTTGCAGATATACGAAGAAGATTCAAACTTCAGAGAATGCTTGTGAAAATAGTCGTTTTATGAGCGGCAAAAGCTGGAAAACGCTTGAATGAAAAAAAATTGGGGGATTGGGAAACCCGCGAAATATCCTGCGGGATTCGGGATCGGGATTGGAAACCCTAATTTCCATAAGCTTGGTTCCCACTAAAAGTATGAAATAAAATAAGTACATATATGATTTCTTGACTAAAACACTAAAAAATTTCAGTTGATCTTAATATATTTATATTTAGGTTAATTCTAGTAGCCAATAAAATTTAAAGCTTGAGAGAAGGAGAACTATTGGCGGTATAGTAAACTCTAGTCGTATAAAGTTGTGTACCGCCTATTTCTTCGCTGAAATTTTAATTTTATTGGCTGCTTTAGAATTAACCTAAAGATATTAAGATCAATTGCAATTTCTTAATCAAGAAAACATGTAGGGGAATGTGGTGGCAAAGTGAAATAGTGGGGATATGTGAAAAGGTGAAATATTTACTCTGCGTTTTGCGCCACCTATCTGCTAATATTTAACATTGTAGTTGCACATGTAGTTTATTCCAGTCAGGAAAAATACCGCCGAATATTAAAGCATATGATAGTACTGGCAATTTTCAAAAATTGATACTCTTATTGTAATAATTGTTGAAAGTCAAAAAATATTTTTTTTATTATAAAATAATAAAGTTCTTGTTATAACATTTTATGTATTAATTGAGACCTTTTGATATGCAGTGCAATATTTATTTAGTTAAGCTTATTTGTGTTTTAAATATTTTGCTCAAGTAGTAGAGTACATGCGGGGCAAAGTGGAATAGCTTATTCGTTTACCCCCTCAATCATTTACTAAAACACTTACGTATTCAGGTATTGATTGATTTATTCGCATTCCTTCTTTTAGTAATTCACTTATTTATTCATTCGTTCTCTTGTTTTCTTATTCATTCACTCTATTATTCACTCCTTAATTTTTCTTCATGCATTAATTAATTAATTAATTAAATTATTCGTTTAATATTCCATTTTCTTTTCATTTATTTATTCAAAACTTTATTTACTGATTCAATTGATCAAAAATACTTTTTACAATCAAATAGAGAATATTTCATTTTTTAATTTGTTCCATGAAAAAAAAAAGTGATAATTTTCCACTATTTTTTGACGGCTCAAAATTACTACCAAAAACATAAAAATAAGTTTTATTATAAAATACAATATTATTATATTATTTTTTTTTTGTACTGTAATTTTCAAAACAAATTTCCAATTTTTTCATTTTGAAAAAGCTCAGTTATTTTAGTTAAGCTTATTTGTGTTTTAAATATTTTGCTTAAGTAGTCGAGTACATGCGGGGCAATGTGAAATAGCTTATTCGTTTACCCACTCAATCATTTATTTATTTTATTTCATACTTTTTAGTGCGAACCAAGCTTATGGAAATAGTCTTTAGAATTAAAAAACATTTTTTCTATTTTTGTCTTGTTTGCGTATGAGGCAGTGAGAAGCAAAGGGATGCAAGTGGACATTTTCAAGTTTTGAGTAAAACGCGTATAAAGATTACGTCCTAGGTAGGCTTTCATCGAGTTTTTTTTTATAAATCATGTTATACAGCAGCACCTACCAGGGCTACTAGTCAAATTTCTTGCTCCAAGACAGAGGAGGGGTTCACCTATCATTTGTACTGGTTATCTCTAAATTTTTAATTTTGCAACTTTTATCCCTTTGCTTCTCACTACCTCATATGTATTTGATCTCTTACACGATTTCTGTAATGTGTGTCCAAAACGCTGAAGCATTGGAAATAAAAGATTACATTACATGTCAAGTTATCATTTTAACTTTTCTTTTACTTGTCCAAAGTCTTTTAAGAGTGATCTGTTTGTGATTAAAAGGGTGAACGAACTTTTAATGAAAAAAAAAAAGATTTTCTTTTTTTTCAAGAAGAAAACCATATTCTTGAAGCTGGCAATTGTTCGAAATTTTATACGCTCCATTACATTTGACATCAAAATATCCTTGGGGCACTGTAGATAAAAGTTCGAGGCATTCGTATTATTATCAAAGCCTAAGTGCTCGTTTCCAGCCTTGTTAAAAGAATACAGAGTAAACAAGAGTTTTAGAAAATATTTATAAATTCAATTGCGAATGTAATAGACATACCTATTTGTGCCGTCTTAGATATTTTCCAAATCTTGTTTTTGCTTCAAAGCATCATTCAAAAAAGGTTCTGCTTCTTTATTTTCCTCTGCAATTTAGTTATGAATCTGGCAACTATTTCACAACTAAATTTTTGTTTGGTTAAGAAATAATCTTCATCTTCAAAATTTTTTGCTTACCAAAGATTGCTTACAGTTTTCGGTAAGGTCACCATATAAATGGTACTTACTTATCCGACATTTTGGTTCCAAAATTGTAAAATGGCAAAATTAGTATTTGTACAAAAACCTCGTTGAAGAAAACTGGTGACGTAGCTATAGATGTGTTACTTGATGGATGTTTGAATTTTTAATTCTGTAAATGAAGAAGATTTAAATAATATAAATAAAAAACAAATAAGAAATGAAAAGGAGTGTCATTACAGTAAACATTTCCAATACATTTTTGTTGAATATGTGAACTAAGTTATCATTTTAGATTTACCATAAAAAAAGGGACATTTTGCTCAACTTATCATTTTTTTTACGACACAACAACCAGCAAATATTATGACATAAATATAAATAATAGAAACAGGGTTGGTACCAATACCATCTTAGAACCAAAATGTCGGATAAGTCGACCTGTCCTTTTAAAGGGGTTCTAGTGTTTGGTTGATTTGTGAATGACGTAATGTTGGGTCATGTTTAGTTCTTTGGATTTACTTTCTTCTGTCTCAAAAAGATAAAACAAAATAATTTACAATACAACCTCGTTTATCCGGATGAACTGGGACCTAAGGCAATCCGGATGATCGAAATTCCGGATAATAAAGGCAATAAGTGAAACACATTCTTAAATAAGCAGACTTATCTTTCATTACAACAAAAAACAATGCTTTGCAACAAAAATACATAGTACCGATTCTAGCAAATACAGGGTGTACTGCAATAGACTGACAGTTTTCAAAAATTCATAACAGGAAACGGTTAATGATAGAATAATTTTTCTTGCAGAAAATTTATGTGGCGGTCTGTAAATTTTTTCCTCCTAGAGTTGCAAATTTTAGTTCAAAATTTTTCCAATAGATGGCGCTGCAGATCGTCAGCCCTTAAATCAAAGAAGGATAAAATTGCATAATACTTTTTCGAAAAATGTTTTAATGAACAAAAGAACGTAACAACATTTTCAAAATATCTACCACCGCGTCGGCTGCTATCACATGTCGTAATCGGAGAAAAAATCGGTGAACTTCAATTCTTCCTTTTTGACTTAAAGGCTTGCTATTTGAAGCGCCATCTGTTGAAAAAAATTGGCACTATTGGGGAGGGGGGATTTACGGCCGATCACATGAATGTTCTGCAAGAATTTGTTTTTCTTATCATTAACCGTTGTCCTGTTATGCATTTTTGAAAACCGTCTGTCTATTTCAGAACTCCCTAAACTTCATCATTTATAGTTCAGCTGCAGTGGTGTCGACACTCGAAGAGCGCCATATTGTTTGTTAATTTGGTATATTGTTTTGTTTGCATATTCTGTGCAGTAGTTGAACCGATGTTCTAAGCAGAATTTGTACATTTAATCAAAACAAAAGACAAATATTAGGCGGATTTATAGTTCTGTTTTTGCAATCATAATTTAAAACTATTATTTAGTAAATGTACTTTTTTTTTAACTCCACGAATTTGATCCAGACAAACCAGAGATTTCCCGGATAGCTCGTTCTATTCAAAGGACTGTTGAACAATTCGAATTTGACACTCAACAAAAAAAAAAATCCCGATAGTTAAGTTTTTGCATTTGAATGACGCTTCTCCGAAGTTACAGTTAACTCAATCCATTTGCACAGGGGGCAGCATTTTTCGCATATATTTGTACTTTATTCTCAGAATTTTAAACTTTAATTTGTCATTTAATTGTGATATGTTCGAACATTGAATATAAGAATCCACTATGCTGCGTAAGAAGGTGCGAAGGGCTGTATCTCCAAATTTTTCATTTTTCTTTTTAAATCTATTGTTATCTATTGTACTTAGGTTATTGTACAAGACCTAAATACCGGATAAACCGGAGATCCGGACAAATGGAGGCCGAATAAACGAAATATTCGAATGTAAGGGACCATTATGTATCATCAATTTTTTAAAAAGTTTTCTTGCTTTAAAAAAATAGCAATTTGTACGTTTGCGGGAGTGACCGTATTGTCACACTCGCAACAAGTACTAATCAATAGCCGCGTTCACAGCACACTTTTCTACCCCGCAAATTCCCGCTCCTGCTCCGGAAGGAAAAAAAATAAAACGGTTGAAAAATTCCCCGTTCATTTGTAAAAAGAGGTTTCCATGGACAGGTTCGACCCCGCAAATAACCTGCTTTTCACTGGTTTCCGGTTATTTGCCAGGGAAATGAGGATTTTTTTTCCCTCCTGCTTCCTTCTGGAGTAAATGCGGAGTTTTTACCCGGAATTCATTACGCCTCTTTCAATACGTTCAGGGGGAATTTTTCAACCGGTTTTTTTCGGAACCAGAGCGGTTATTTGAGAGGTACAAAAGTGTGTTGTGAACACGGCTAATAATTGTACCAGAGAAAGCGGTTTTTACCCTGCATCATTCGCGGCTATACCCCAGCAAGTAGACGAACTTGCTTCGCGTAATACATTCTGGGGGAAAAAAAAAACTCCGCTTTTACTCCAAAATGAAGCAGGAGGAGAAAAATTCCACAAATACCCCGCAATTTACCGGAATGCGGTGAAAAGCAGGTTTTTCCGGGGTCGAAAGTGCCCATGGAAATGCGCCTAGAGATAAAATGGAGGTAGTGAAGACTTTCATACGTAAAGCGAAGACCCCAAGTCATGTGATAGATTTTAAAGCAAACCATTGGAAGAAATGAGGTTCCTTTCGCTTGTTTCACGCAAAGCGCGCCAACTATTCGTCGTTGTTGAGTCACGTGACTTGGGGTCTTTGGGTCAGCTTTTGCTAAGTCAATGATTTGACCTGCTTCTTCCATTTATTAATTCCTGTTCTAGGTAGTAATCATTGTTTTTCAATTAGAAAATTTTTTTTAGAAAGTTGATGCTACATAGTATGTATCGTACTACTGCAGGAAGGTAAAGCGCAGTTATTTGAAGGAAGGCGTTTTGGATTCCAATTCTATTAATAGGGAAATGGTGGAATATGAAGTTTTTCGTGCTTTATTTCCGGCAGAAATAAAATAAACAACCCGGGGCCTCCACAACAAAGGATCCCGAACAATAAAATATTTACAAAATATCCTAACTTTTACGCGTCGAAAATATCAGACATATACATATATATATCAAAATATTCGGATATATATCAAAGTATCGGATATTTTCGAAAATATGATGACCTTTTCGAACCCTGATTAGGAGCTTCCACTCCTTCATTGCCCCGGGGCCTCCACACTTATAAAATCCGGCCCATATTGGTACAGATAAAATAAGTTACATTTACTTAAATAATAATTTTTAAATTATGATAGCATGAAGGGTAACTATAAATGCGCCAAATGTTCGGTTTTTCTTTTGATTACACGTACAACCCCTATACGTACAATGATGCATAAAACAAATTCAGTAAATAATATGACGCACTTGGAACGTTAATCGGACACCACTGCAGCTAAACTGTAAATGAATAAGTGTTTGCAAGAAACGATCCTCTGTAGATTTGTCACAAAGTATTGTTTTTTGCTGCAATGAAAGATAAGTCTGGTTTTTCATTTTGCTTATTATTACACGTATGATCCGGATTTTGGCTTATCCGGATTAACTGTAGTCCCAGTTAGTCCGGATAAACGAGGTTGTACTGTATATCAAAATTAAAAGTTTCAAATTATTGGATGAAAATGCAAATATGTGTGCAAAAATGCCTCATTTGAGTGAATGAATCGAGCAAGTTATTCAAAAGAAATATAAAATTTATTTATCAAGACACTAGCACAGCCAGAATCCTAGAAAGGGGGGGGGGGACATAAACGTTCATGACAATAAAGGTTAAAACCAAGAGCTCCTAGGGGTTGTCCCTCCCCTCCCCTTGCTATTAGAATATTCTACAATTTCATTGGAATAAATAAATAAAATGTCTATGAATGTCAAAGGATGTTTTAGTTGCGTGTTTTGTTTATCTCTTTTCCATTAATCTTCACATTTTAGTTATTTAAAAAGTGATAATGGGGTAAAATTTTTAGTTTTTCTGGGATATGTTAAAGTTTTACTTAATTGAAATTCAATCAACGGTTTAGTTGATGGGAAAAGTGCTCTCGCATTTTTTTGTTTTTTTTTTCATATATGAAAGTGAAACAATCCCCACATTTTAGTGTGTATCAGCTGTGAGCTCTGGAATGAAAAATGATCAAATAAGCTTTGCGCGACAATATGATTAAAGTGAAAAACCAACGTAAATAAAGCGCTAATTCTCAAGAAAATATAGCAAATAGCTATATCAAGGCTACAAATTAGCCTCTTCATCAGTGTAAAAAGTTCACCACACAACCATAAAGTCGTTAGTTCTCTCGCGACTTTCTGGTTGAGTGGTGAGTTTTTTGCACTGACGAAGGGGCTTCATTGTAGCCTTGAAATAGCTATTTGCTGTATTATCTCGAGGATGTGCTTTATTTACATTGGTTTTTCACTTCAATCGTATGAGCTCTTGATTTAGTTGAAATCACATGACAGATAAGGCAGATCCAGGGCCGGGCCCTCCTCCCTGTCTGGATCTACGCCTACATGTTAGTGAACAACGAACATGTTAAGCTTTATCTTATACCTGATGATATCTTATACCTGACCATTTGGAAATGTTTTGCATATTCCATAAATGACATGGAATATTTCCCCTCCCCTTCCCATTGATAGAGAAGACACTGAAGTTGTGATGAAACAGACAGTCAAAGGATTGTCTAAAATTAAAGTTTTACCAGCTAACGAGTCGTCGTAAATGTTAATCTACTCCCTATGATTTCTTCAAGGGCTGTCTCTTTTATTGAAGCATAGGAGTGCCCACAGGGGGGGGGGGATTATGGCTCAAGTTGCGCCATCAAATTTTTTTTTTGGGGGGGGGGTACTTTTTAAATTTCTAAAAATATATTTATTTAAATTTATTTATTAATTTTTAATTTAAATTATTTATTTTATTTTGTTTATATTATATTTTATTTATTTATTTAGTTTGTGTGTGTGTGTGTCAATGACGAAGCACCGAACCTTTTTTACATAATAATAATTAAAAACAAATAAAAAATATTAAAAAAATAATAAGAAAAATATTAAAAAATATATAATATATTAAGAAAAAAAGAGGGATAATAAATAATAAAGGGAAAGAGGGTTGGAGAAAACTTTGGGAGGGGAGATGGGCACCTTTGTTGAAGCATAAGCTGCCAGTGAATACTTTTTGAACCAAAATCAATCCAAACGAATAACAAACAGCATGGTTGTTTCCATTTTTGAAATATATTTCTTATTTTTTCCTGTAACAATGAAGAGTTTTAAATTGCTTATAAACTCCACATTCAGATTGCACCCATCCTGACCCTGCTTTGGCCATGCACTCCAAAATTTCTTTTCTAGTGGTTGCTTATTGTAACACTCGTATAAAAACTTTTTATTGTAAAGTAGATAGAAGATCTAGAACGGGAGAGTTAACATCATTCTAGGAAAAACGCGACAATCCATAATTATAATATTTTTAAATTTTAACTGATTTTAAGAACTAAATCTCGTCATTCTATCTCATATTATAGGAAATGATGTAGGAATAAACAAAATTATGCAAATTTTTATTGAAATTTTGCTAATAACTGGATTTAACGGTTTATGACGAAACATTAAACTAGAGCAATTATCGAATATTTTCCGCGTTTTTACAAGTTATTAAACTGAATTCAAACGATTTCTTTCCTCTTCCTATCGCATGTAAATATTGCTGTTGCCAAAAGGAGGATCAGAATAACTCCGAGTGCCTTTATGTCTTTCCGAGTGTGGCCAAGCGTGGTAAAACTTCCGCGAAATTGCTCAGCATTTTCTTCGCTTTTGTCAGTTAAAATTTAGTTCTCAGATCCAAGAGGAATGGAAAATACAAACAAGATTGTTAAAATGTTTTCATCGTTACAGACAAGTTCTAAATGATAGTGTTTTGGAGAAAAAAACAGGAACTGATGACTTTTTGTCGTGTAATATGATGTCCCAGAAGCTGATATTTGAAGTTTCCGCTTTACATGTTCTTATTTTTGTATTGATTTTTTTTTCTTCACAATTACGAATTGCTTGTTGTTCTCACTTGACCATTTTGGGCGTCCATCCGTTCTTTGATTTTTGGAGGGACTCCATCCACTGCTCCACCTTGGCCGATCCCTCCCGATGCTGCTCCTCCTGCGAGCACCGTTTCCAGGTCCTACACATACACACACAGCCACGCAAGGACGCCCATATAGCGGGGCAAGAGGGGGCTCGAGCCCCCCTTGGAAATTAGAACTTCCTTGCTTTTAGTACTTTTTCTTTGCAAAAATATAAAAATATTTCTTCTCCAGCCATTAGTGAATAAATAATTAAAAATGTCAAATTTTAATGACTCTAATCCGTCCTGAAATCTGCCTCCATGGGGAAAATATCCTGCTAAACCATGGTTAAAATTTCTGAGCCCCCCCCCTTACAATTTTTCATAGGGGCGCCCATGGGTGTATGTCTATAGGCGTGTGCGTGTGTTTGTACGTGGCTGCATACATGCGACCCGCTGAATCCTGCAAATATAAATTAAGATTACGTAGAAAGACAACTGATACAAGCATTTAAATTATGCTTTGAATTTACGAAAAACACACAAAAGTAATATTTTTATCTTCCAGAAAATAGGAGGAATGACTAACTTAGTTGTTTTCGTTTACCTTGTAGACCTGCTGGAGAGAAAAATGTAAAATCACTGAACTTAAAAAAACAACAACTTTTTTCACCAAACAATGATGGTGCCTACAGACACCCTTCCAGATTAGTTTTTGACGGAGGGTGTAACTCTTTATTTTATCCACCACCAGGTTTTTAATCCAACACCTTTTCTTATAGTTAATTTTTAAGCGCGTATAGTAATAAATTCAGGTAACTCAAATTGACTAAAGACAGCATTTAGTTAGTGTTTAAAAACATCCTGTCTCCTTCTAGAGCACCATTTCCAGAAAGCATCCATGTGTGTGTTTAAGAAATCAGAGTTTGAGAAACAGAGTTCTCTTTCATGCATGAAACATGATTCAATGAGTGAGTTCGCGTACCCACGATAACTCATTCAAAAAGAACCCTAATTCGTCATATCTCTGAGCTTGGAATGACAGCACAGGCCCAACCTTCTTTCGGAAAGGTTAAGGGTTTTGAACTTGATTCTGGTATTAGTTTTCACGATTGCATTTAATTCGCTCAGTGTTTGGGAATAGAATGCCTTCAAAACCTTTATGTGCAGTTGTATTGTACGAATTTTGTGCAGATACAACTTGAAAAAGGAACTTTTCCCCCTTTATAAAGGAAACTTCGTTCCACAATTTCTCTACTTTTTACTGGTACACTCATAAAGGGGTGTCGCAAACTTTAATTTTTGGAAGAGGGAAAATTTTCAATTTGCCGAATAGAACTTCAAATTTTGCTGAATGATGAAATATCGTCTTACATACATGGTTGCATCTAATGAGAAGAGACGTTAAAGAATCATTACAAAAGAAAAATTAAATTGTAATTTTTGTAATCAAAAACATTTCGAAAAATGCCGTACTAAAATACTGTCTCTTATTTTGCGGAATCGTCCGACAAAATTTGCCAAATAAGGAAAAATTTTGGAAGCTCGCAGTAACATCCCATCTGTGTTCCCCTGCACCTTTATACTGATACTTTAATAGTGTTATTGCATCTTTTATTATAAAAGTAAAGAAAAACTCAGTTCTAACTCTTTTTCTTTTTTAGTAACAGTGTACGAGGCAGTTCACTAATTCATTTATTAAGTTAGTCAATAGAAAGCGCGACTAAAACTAAAAACAAATTTTCTATAAAGTAACGTCATCTTCTGAGTAATTAGATAACTATAGAATTAAATGGTTAACTTTTGACACGAAATTACGTTCTTGAAGTTAACTGTCTGAAGTTAAAAAGACAAAAGTCCGCATCAGCTCATTTCGCTTTCTATTGGGAAAAAAATATTTAAGCAAGAAAAAGGAAAACAATGAATTTTAATTCTGACATTTTGAATTCAAATTATGTGTTTCGCAATAACGAGTTGCGAGGACCCTACTCATTGGGGTAATTGTTTCTAGAAACGGCTCCTGTCTCCTCAAACCCAGGGCCGTATCCAGAAGGGGGGGGGGGCCTGACGGGCCCGCCCCCCCCGAAACCCGAAATGTTTTGTACCGTAAAACAGAAGAGGTTTTTTTTAATTCCTAATGTCAGAAAAGGAAAATGACAAAGTTTTCTTTTATTCTTAATTTTGCTACTATTCAAAATTTATAATATTTTGAAGAAATACAGAAAAAGCAGTTCTAGTTCTCATTAGCTGCAAGGCACACTTGAAATTTAGACCTTTAATTAGGTCTTCCTGCTCTCTTTCCCAATTCAATTCAGGGCAGTCCAGGGTTAAGGCAGGCCCTTTGTCAGTTCGGTAGACTTTTCAAGTCTACCGAACTGACTTCTGTGCACTTCCTCCTCCAGGGGCGTGCACAGAAATTTTGGGGCTGTCACAAATGCTGTTTCTGGGCCCCCTCCATATTTGTAACCCATATTTTCAACCCTAGGTTTAAAAATATTGGGCCCCATTTAAGCTCGGGCCCGGGCCAACAGGTGTCCCTTCTCCCCTCTGTGCACGACCCTGCCCTCCTCCCCCTAAAACGCTTATAAAACTTACACTGTACTGATTTAGAGCCGGGGACTCCCCAAAAGCTGGGCCCCTAGTTTCCGATTAGGCGAGTATCTTGTTACCAAGATGTGCCAAATTCAGCTCCTTGGTACATCCTGAGTAGAAAATGCAAAATTCACCATTCTCGCGTTTTTGTAGCATAATTTTCAAGATCATTTTTGAGACTGATGTTTCTTGTCTTGCATTTATTTAATGCCGAATTCAGTATCATGGAAGTTCTTTTCTTATTGCTTGTTTTTTTTTTTCTTACTTCTACTGCATACTGTTAATATCTTTAGTATGAGAAAAAAAAAATAACACTTACTCTACTCTCTTTCATTTTCTGCACTACTTGTAATTGAAAAAAAAAAGTTTGTTTCGAGAAATATTTCGTTGCATTTATTTTTAACTTAAAACGGGTGTGTCTTACAAAGTTATAATCATTTTGTAAGACTGTGCAATCAACTTCTGAAAAGTGTAAATAAAGAGCTTCAAATAATTTCAACTGTTCGAGAGTCTTTGAAAATTATTTAAGTTTTTGAAATTCCTTGAAAAGTTCTTCAATTTTGTATCTTATCAAGAAAATAAAGCAAGAATTGTCCAAATGGCCAGAATATTACTCTTCCGTTCTTATTTTCTGAATGTCTACACCATTTCTTTTAAATTATTTTGTACAATTTTCATACTATAGGGCATTTAATGAAAAAAAAAAAAAAAATGGGGGTAGGGGGATCAAAAACAAACTTCACTAAAAGCCGATATGAGCAGATGACGAAGTGCTTCTCTTTTCTCCTCTCTCGTTTTTCCTCTGTCTATTAAGTTCCATGATTTGTCGAGCAAGCAATTTTTATTTTGTTTGATCTTGATTTGCAAAAGAATGTATAACTTTTAAAAGACTTTGTTTGCCTTTTTTTTTTTTGCATATTTTTGTAGTCTCAATTACCTAATATAAGGCTTCAAAATACAGATTTTTTTTTTCGAAAATTTCTCGAGGGAAAAACCCCCGAACCCCCTGAAATTATGGATCTTCTACATCCGACTTAAAGGGACACTCTCCTGTTATCCTTACCACTACAAGGTGAATAAGAAAAATAATAAGAAATTAAAATAACAGTCCAAACATTGGAATCATTAAAAATGGAGACAAAAGGTCTTCTATGTTAACACTTTTATGCGTTTGGTGTGTCTATATATACTATATGTGTGTGTGTGTTAGGGCAATGTGCTAATCCGGGCCCCTCACGAAAAACATTTCTGGATACGGCCTTGCTCAAACCTGCCACTCCTCCTGAGTGATTACGTGAGCACATGTGTCTGTGTGTGTAGGCATGTGGTGTAGATGCGTGTGTTGTGTGTAGGCATGTGTGTGTGCAGGCGTGTGTATGTGTGTAGGACATGGACACCACAGCCCAGGAGGAACGACTTCCGGGGGACAGTGCTTCTAGGGTAGGCCCAGGAGCAGATCAAGGACGGATATAAGGGAGGGGCGATCTCCATGTTACCTTGAGCCGAGACCCAGGAACTTTTTTCGCATATATTTTCGATATTTGAATTTCAAAAACGCCATTTTACATAATATTCGATGGTGATAGAAGAAATGGAGCTCTTTTCCGGGATTCTTCCGGTATCAAAGTCTTGCCTATTTCTTATTACTCTGGGGATAGGAACCGGAACATTCTACAGGTTTTTTTTGAAATCGAAGTTTCAAAATCTCAAATTCAGACGATCTTAGATGACATTAGACTAGGCTCAAAGGCTCACCCTGGATATTTTTCGAAGAAAACATAACTGTAGGACACCTTTGATAACTGAAGGGTAAGCTATAGGGTTCAGTACACTACTTCGAAAGTTTTCGAAATTTAAGTTCCAAAGAGTAAAAAACAATCGCCCCTCCTTGAACATTTTCTGGATCCGTCCTTGGTGCAGATAAGCAGTATCTACTGGGAACGGTGGACGGTGGTCCACCGGTACTGCAAAGGCCCCGGTCCAACCTGAAAAAGGAACCGGAACGTCAAGGACGGTCAAATAAAAATAATTAACAATTGTGATTGCCAAAAAAAAAAAAAAAAAAAAAAAATTTGCATTTTATCATATCAGTTGCCGCTCCCCGTTTCTTTAAGCATTTTGAAGCATCTTACCATGCAATTTGGGGCCCACAATTAGCAGGTGCAACCAGACTCGGTTAAATCCTCCATTTCAGAATATAGGTATTGTCCGTTTTTCAGGAGAAGGCACTAGACTCCTCTATCGTCACGTGGTATCCGATAATTCTATTTCGCTGTTTTCAGCAGAAGGTATATTCAGGTCATAGCATTTTGTTGTAAAAGCAGCAGTTTTTAAACTGTAAGAATAAATAAAATGACTACAGACAAGTGAAGCAAGTGACGTAAAGGACAGGGACACTAAGACTTTTTTGCACATTAAAATGCACGCCCAAGTTAAGGCTGTCTGATTTTGTCTCCTTTAGAAGCTTAGTGGATTGCTTACCGATCACCCCCCCCCCCCTGTAAAATGGAACTCTGTGTTTCGAGGAGGCGTGGCGAAGTACCTTCTCGCAAAAAACAAGCAATATAAACTAGCAATCACGTTGCCAGTTTCAAAACGTCTTCACACGAATTGTAACTCTGAGTAATTTCTTAAGACCTGTGGCGGCGGTTATTATTAGAGGTGCAAACAAACAAGAACGAGATGCGTTCGAGTGAACAACCAAAACTGCATTGGGCTCCTATACCAATATTTTTACCAACATCAGACAGGAAAATTCCATTAACAGTTTTTGAAAAATAGAACCGTAGCCCTTACCATAATTACCTTGACACAACGAAGTGCGGGAAAAATTAACACGGAATCATATTCTAATGCGACAGGATCAAAGTGCTCAGTCAAGAAAGAACTAGAAAAATTTGCACCAGACAAGCAGTAAATCAAGAAGGATGTTTAAGTGCGATCATTAAAGGAAGAATCCTTTTAAATTTGAGGATATATTAGCTTTGTGAGGAAAGTGGCCTGAAGAGCGTCCTCTGATGTAGGTCAAGGTTGACCACTTCTTGCAAGCGACCGCAGAAAGAGGATCCTTAATGGCTGTCATCGTTTTCTTAAGTCTTTTAAATTGCAAGGTTACGAATTAAATTCGGGGCCATTTGAGTAATGACTAAGCCGATTCGGAGAATCTGAAATTAGTGGGCTGTTATTGGGAACATCGGAGAAATTTGTTTTGCCTTTTTTGTTAAAAAAAATTGTAAGATTCTTTCTCAGGCTTCTTTTTTCTTTTGCAGAAATTATTTTTGTTCTTTCTTCTCGGTCTCTCTCTTTTTCCGAGAAATCACAAATTGCTAATTTCCATCACTTGATCGCACTTGCTGATCTTATGATTTTTCAGATTACCATGACGACGTGAATAAGTATAGCTCTTTGTTTTTTATATTTATTTAGACTATTTTTCGTCGCCGTGGTTTCATATAGTCTGCGCTTGCGTTCATTCATTTTTGGAAGGAGTTTCGCATAGCGGGCTCTCTCTCGGAATCTTTTCGAATTGAAGATCTTTGATCATGTTGACAGGAGGAAGGGTGCTTCCTTGGAGAACTTCCTAAGTTGTACCTGTCAGGGAAGTCCCGAACTTAAATTTTGCCATCATTAAAAGAAAAATTTCAATATTACACAACAAACGATCTTTAATAATGATACTGGGAGGAGTTTTCTCCCCTTTCAAATCAACATGGATAATATTTTCTACATACTTTTCTTACTTAAAAAATGTTAAAAATATTTGCTTTTCCCCATTGAGGATTAAAAAGCCGTCTCTTCCGGAAAAAAGAGATCTGCAGTCCACACCCTGGTTCAACACCTTTGAAACAATTGTGCTGGGTGGAAAGTCCCCCCCCCCCACACACACAGTTGACCCAGGGAGTACGCCACAAATGCAAAATTCCTCTTTTCGAGCATCAGAGATTGTTTCATTTCCTCATCCATGTTCCAATTCGACTAAAAAATCATTTAAGTATTTTACTTTAAAATATTACTTTTCGAAACAATTCTTGACCAATTACCGCCTCCTTTTTCTGGCGGCCTCTTTGATTGTTTCAAATGTATCTTAAATAATGCTGAGACAGAGGATAAAAAGAATATCCGCAAGATACACTCAATCATAAGTGTAACATGCACTCAGAGTGCATATTATACTAATGATTGGGTGTCCGGGAGTTCTTCCCCACGGAAAATGTTTGAAACTGCAGCTCTATAAACGCAGTTTTAGACGAAATTTATTGATTAAGGGGAGGATAGAGTGGGGGACTCACCCCGTAAATGCCACGCCGAAAATTAATTTACTCATCAATAATTTTGGAACCCCCACTGGCGGCAAGTAGGGGGCGAAGCTCCCAAAGTACAGTCTTCGGCGATGTACACCAACCTACTGCAGGCGGCTAGTTCAATAATAATTCCATTACAAAATCAGAAGCTTGATCTACCCATGATAACAGTTCGAAAAGGTTCTATTCTTTGAGCGATTTAGGATAAAGACCACGGCTGCAGTCCATGAAATTTGATCTATTTTCTTGGAAGCTGAAGATATGCCTTGAAAAACTTTCCGTTTTGTCGTGCAGCATTTTCAATTCCGTTCTGTTTACTCTTCAATGGTTAGAAAGACTAAAAAAAGAAAAATAAAGAAATCGTGAACTCGGTCTTTTTAGGCGACCATTTGTTTACGAACAAAACATATATATCCGTTTTCTGTTCGGCAATTCGGCAGCAATCAGCATCTGAATTGGCCATTCCGGCGAAACACCGTTAACGACAAAATGACACCGTCACGGAGGCAGTTAACATCAGCAGCCCGCTCAACCGTCAACCGGCCCTGGCCGAAAACTTCAACGAGTGGCGTTCTCACGCGGCGGGCTCGTGGGTCAAGTCAACATGTTTCGGAAGATGTGCGCGGGTGAGTGCTTTACCTGTTCTTTCACGCTTCGGTGCTCCAGGGAACGTCACCTCGACGTCGCATGGAACGCTGGTGATGGCTCGTCTCGGAAAAGAATTTCAGTTCCACGAAAAGGGGATCTTGTTGCTGAACGCTGTGTGGGTATGGAAATAAGGTGCCACATACTTTTGAGAATGAGGGTTAATCAATTCGGGAAAACTACAGCAGGCTGCTGAGGTGAGCAGTTTAGTTTCGATGGGAAAAGTGCACTGATTATTATCAGTGGCGTAGGTAGGAAAGGTGCTGATACCCGGGTCTGGACTCTTCCCTCGTAGTTCAAAATAAAATTCAGGGCCGTATACAAGGGGGAGGGTTCAACCCCCCTGAAAGTTCGGTTTGAAATTTAAATGTTCGTTTATATTCCAAAATTTACAAAAAATATTGTTTCAAAACTCAAACGTCTTTCATATGTATATTAATTGCATAAAACGCTTTCATAATAGATAACCGGAGACTTGGACATTAGCACAAATAGCGCAAAGCTCCGCATGAATCTCTTCTGTTTTAAAAATGGTTTCCCATCAAGTAATCAATTTTATTTTCTAATCAGACAATCCATAAATAACTAAGTTACTGAGCAACGGCTCTAAGACTAACTAGAGATTCACAGATTAATCGTTGCTCGATAAATAATTATTTTGTAACGACGTTCTAATAGTCTAATAAACAAAGGCCAAAATAAGGGTGAAAAAAACATGTAGTTTTGAAAATTGGCACACACGTACAGGAAGGGCTCATGATGAACGTACTAAAAGTCCCCGGTGGTGTGTGGGGGGGGGGAGCTCGCAGCACCATCTAGGATTTTATATAGGTGTGTTTTTTCAGTTTTCGTCTTATATCTCAAAAACTATTGACTTGCGAACAAAATTGTTTCATGATGAATTAAAGAGTGTAAAATTATCTTTAAAAAGTTATGTTTTTTATAGCTGTAATAGTTTTCGAGATATTAAATTTCAAAGTTTGTGAATTTTTTTAAAACTGATCATTTTTTGCTTTTTTCTATTTTTGGAGCCTCTACAGAGATTGATTTGATGTGATTCTTTTCTCTTTTGAGTCTCAAGTAGTGAAGGTCATTATGGTGATTGGATTTCTTGAAACTGGAAAGCAGGTGAGGGTACTTTAAGTACCCGGTGGTTGGGAAGGAGCTCGCACGACCATTTAAAATTAAAGTGCGTGTTTCCAGTTTTTGTCTTACATCTCAAAAACTATTTACTTTCAAACAAAATTGTTGTTTGATTTTACATTTATATTATCTATAACAGTTGACGAGAAATTAAATTTCTAAGTAAGTGAATTTTCGGAAAAACTGACCATTTTTCCGCTCTTTTCTATTTTTGGAGACCCTCGAGGATTTATTTGATGTGATTCTTTCCTCTTTTCGGTCTGAAGTAGTGCGGGTTATTAGGAGGATTTTATTTCTTGAAATTAGAAGGCAGGTGGGGAGGAAGGAGGCGAGTAAGTCCAGCAAACCAAAACCCAAAATGAGGGCAAAAAATAAACGTTTAGTTATAACAATTGGTACACATGTACAAAAGGTCTCCTACCGAACATACTAAAAGTCCCCGTTGATAGAAGGGTTTTAAGGGGAGCTCGTGCCACTATTGTGGAATTCCGTTTTTTCAGCTTTCGTCTTATATCTAATCTTTTTTCTTCAGAGCAAAATCATCAATTGTTAAATTGTAATAACTGTAATAGGTGCAGAGACAATGTATTTTCAAATTCGTGAGATTTTGAAAACTATCTACTTTTTCCAATTTTTCCATTTTCGGTACTCTGCGAAAGACATATTTATCACTTGTTTTTAATGAAATGGACTCTGTTACGTCATTTACGTAACCAACTGACGTCGTTATATCAACAACCCAAAAAGACCTTAACGCATGTAAGAAATAAACGTATATCTTTGTGCGGTAAGGATAAATGATAAAATTAATGATAAAAAATTGAAACATGCAAATAGGGCATCTTCTACCTCACATTGTTAAGGCGGTGTTATTTGGTGATAAACCGTTAAGGTAGGTTTTTTATTTAACCCCGGCAGTTTATGCTAGCATTGCTATAGTTTACACTTAATTTTCTGCAGCCACATCTTGCGATACATCCTTTCGTTATGAACGAAATATCCGGAGAGAACTATTATTTTGCGAAGTTGTCTTATGTGAAGACGTGTATCATTTATCCTTACCGCACAAGGGTATACGTTTATTTCTTACATGCGTTAAGGTCTTTTTGAGTCTTGGTTGACGTAAATGATGTACACTGTTAAAACTACAGGTTGCGTTTGGCACCTTTCAGGGGTGAAACGCTTGTTCACCAGCGACACCCAATATGGAGCCGGAATGGCACCTCTTACAAGGGCGAAAAATGGGCACCTTTTAAAATACAGGCAGTGCGGGGGAAAAGAAGGAACCTTCGGAGAGAAAAATGGCACCCTCACTGATTTCTACAGTAGATCCTCTTCCCCCTCCCCTCTATTGTGTGCGTTTTTGAATATTATTGTGTTCTATTTATTGTTTGGGTTTATGATAGACAAAGTCTTGGTACTTTTTTCACATTGAATTCATTTTGGATTAAAACTTGTCATTTAAGGCATTTGATCACATTTCAGACTTTCCAACATAATATAGAAGTGTTCATGACTTCAATTCCTCTATCTGAGTTCTAACTCTCATAAAAACCCTTGGATTGCTCAGTAGTTTTAAATGATATTGACATTTACTATAACATGATACTAAAAAATAAGAGTGTAGGCATTTATGGATAATTTACAAGCACAGCCAAAAATATTCAGTTATATTACAATCACGGAAAAATCAAATCGTTTCATAAAATGCAGGCGTTCAAAATATTTTAATCAAGAGTAACATATTGATACGTATTATATAGTTCGACATTTGAATATCCTATTTGAACATAAGTAATCTAAAAAAGCACTTTTTTTTTCTTTGTTAAATAGAAACTTTTTTGACATTAAAAATCAAAACAAATTTTTAGCATCCTACATAATGAAAAGCATTGGAAACAGAAATTAGAGAGAGAGAGAGAGAAAAAATAAACGCGTCTAGACACTGCATTCGGTTTTTGAAATTACACCAGCGAAATATTTTCACGTAATGAGTCATGGCATGAAACACACAGAGAGATTTCTTTTCAAAGTTTTTTTTTTTCTTCGTTACGTCTACGCAGATATTTTATTGAGAAGATAAAGACATTTTTAGTGTATCTGCTGTACTCGTTAGTTACGTCATTGAATTTTCATCCCGGTTACTTATTAATTATTTCGTATTGCTAACAATAAACAATTTTGGGGAAAATCCGTGAGACCGCAGACGTGACAAGCAATGAACACCATATATTAGTACACGTGATAAAAAAAGCCACACATCACTATGTTAAAACGGTTAACTATAAACAATAAGCAGTACTCAATTTACTTTGTTGAAACACAACTCTGAAAACATTAAAAGCCTGTTGGAAAGCCTTAAATGTTATACCATGATTAAATGCCTGTACTTACGCAAGGTTTTGAAGGTTTGTCCCAGAAATGTGGAATTTTAATCCAATATAATTGTCTATTCAATGTGAAAGTTTAATGTACCAACAACTACGTTGCAGCATCGTCGTCCGCCATTAAAGTGACTGAATTGAACTTATGCCGGAGTGCACAGCGCATGTGCGAGCGAGACACCTTTGCGGAGGAAAAGAGTCGCTATTGGCTACTGCGTGAGCTGATGGCCCTTCATTACCTTCTTTCATCCACTGAGGTGCTAAAAGATATCGGAACAATATTTCCTAGCCTCTGTTGCACCCTGTGGCTCCGTCTTTACACCCTACGGCAGATAATCGCACCCAGCTTTCACCTCTGGTTATAACAGTGTAACAGAGTCCATTTCATTGAAAACAAGTGATAAATATGTCTTTCGCAGAGTCCCGACAGTCAAAAAAGGGAAAAAAAGTAGATAGTTTTTTAAATCTCACGAATTTGGAAACACATTGTCTCTGCACATATTACAGATATGACAAAAACGAAAACACATTTTTAAAGGTAATTTTGTGCTCTTTAATTTAACAATTGATGATTTTGCTCCGAAGAAAAAAGATTAGATATAAGACGAAAGCTAAAAAAAAACGGAATTCAAGATAAACCGAAAAAACGGAATTCCACGATAGTGGCATGAAATCTCCTCAAAACCCCTCTACCAATGGGGACTTTTAGTATGTTCGTTAGGAGAGCTTTTTGTACATGTGTACCAATTTTTATAACTAAACGTTTATTTTTTGCCCTCATTTTGAGTTTTGGTTTGCTGGACTATGGTAGAAGGAAAAAAAAGGGAATGAAAAGAACACCTGCACAAAGTTTTGTCTTTCTACATTACTCACCTTTTTCCTCCCTCACCTGCCTTCAAATTACAAGAAATAAAATCCTCCTAATAACCTGCACTACTTCGGACCAAAAAGAGGAAAGAATCACATCAAATAAATCCTCAAGGGGCTCCAAAAACAAAAAAGTGACAAAATGGTCAGTTTTCTGAAAATTCACTAACTTTGAAATTTAATTTCTCGTCAACTATTATAGATAATATAAAAGTAAAAAAAGCTCCATAAAGATAATTTTACGTTCTTTATTTCATCAAATAGCAATAGCTACAATCAAAAATAATAATAGCTTTTTAAAGAAAATTCTACGCTCTTTCATTCATCATGCAACAATTTTGTTCGCAAGTCAATAGTTTTTGAGATATAAGATGAAAACTCCCCCCTACCACCGTGGACTTTTAGTATGTTCATCAGAAGCCCTTCCTGTACGTGTATGCTAATTTGCAAAACTACATATATATATATATATATATATATACTAGTCGACCCGTGCGGAACTCCGCACTGTGCTTCGAATCGTTCCATAAGGTATTTCGCTCTTTAAGAATTTCAAAGGAAGAACATTATGAAGAATAACCGAAAAAAAGGTAAGCGCAGAAGAGAAGACATGTAATTTAAAGACATCAGTAACAAAACCTTGTTAAATACAGCGTTGTGATAATTTGATCATGGATCACCTTTTGGTCGTACATATTTTCAATTCAAACATAAATATCATTAAAAGTGTGGCTGAGTAGTGACTCGTGAAAAAGCAATAATTGTGCATGTAAAAAAACAGGTTGTGGCAAATACAGTCCTGCCCATGTGAGCATCTGACGGGAAAAAAAGAAATATTAAAGAGATATTTATTGGCACGGATTCGAATTGGCGCCATTCTGATTAACAGCCCGACACCCCCAACAAACCTAGCAATTGCGCCTTCCTTTTCGAAAGCTATTCATTGAAGGAATGCGTAGTAAAAAACAGCAAAAAAGCTTTTTGCCAAAAAAAAAAATAATAAGATCATGCTTCTATGTTTTGTCATTAACCAGCATGATACGATTTAAAATTATTCGAAAAGCATGGAATTTGATTGAAGAATGACGAAGATCTCACGCAGCGATTGAAACGAACATTCTAGAGAAGTAATAAATTAGATTGAAAATAAGTGTTTTTATCTTTGAATAATGAAGTACTTCACATAGAAGGTTGCTTTAACAGTTACGGCTTAAATGACCGCATATGTTTCTCTTTTAATCGAACACTTAAAATTCAAAACCAAAACCAGTTGAACTGAGTCCGTTTTTTAAGTGTAATTTTTTCGAACGAAGACAATATATATATATATATATATATATATATATATATATTTTTTTTTTTTCAGAAAAAGCAGAGGAGTAGAAAATGATTTCTTGCTAATGAAGTTGATAATAATTTTAATGCTTTATATCGTATTCGCGCGAATAAAAAATTAAAGGTTTACTGGGTGAAACTCGTAGTTTTAATTTGGCGTAGTATATTTTCATTTGTACAAAAGGTCGAACACTGCTATTAGAAACATCTACATTTCAGCATACAATGAAAATGTTTTTCTGCACAAAAAGGATTTCCTTTAGGTAAATCTTATACTTTTTTATGCTTACATTATGCTGAGTGGTCTGGATGTACTCAAAGCTTAAAAAAAAGGAAGAACACTCTTCGATTAACAATCAACTTATCCGAATGAAAACTGTAGCCTGCATAAAGGAGTAGAAACACCAAGTAGCATTCCCACTGCATTTATTTTATTACGTTTGTATGTTATGAGTACATGTAATGCGTAATACTAATATAAATTTGATATTATATCGGACAGCCCAAACTTGCCCGAAGTTCAGATAGTTTATAGCCGAACGCTCTACCGAAAAAAACATATCAATTTAACCGAACAACTAAGTCCAGTGCTTTTAAGCTTTATTAAAATATAAACACACACACAGGCTATTTTTTTTTTTTTTTTTTTTGCCGAACGCGACGTAAAAAATGGAAAACTGCATTAGAACTTTGCTTTTAAAAAATGCATAAGAACTACAGGCAGCATCAAGGTTTTAAAACAGCAAGGGGCGTTTTCGAAAACTTGATTTTTCGACCGTAAGTCTGTTTTTCTTCATTAGCCAGCCTGATCAGTTTTAAAATGAGTAGGGAATAATATATAAGATAAGATATTGAAGAAACATTTTTTTATTCTTGAAATTTTTTACAATTTGTTACCGCAGGCTGCTTGAACCGTTATGACTTAGATGGCAGCACGTGTTCATCATTTAACAGCACGGTTAAAATACAAAATAAATTGAACTATGCTCTTTTTTGAGCGTAGCTTTTCGAATGTAGTAAAAATGTGATAAGCTATTTGTTTTTTTGCAAAAAGAAGAAAAAATATATATTTTACCCTTCAAATTGAGGTAGTAATTTTTTTATTTGTACAAAGAGTAAAAAACTCATTAGAAGAATATATATTTCAATATACGATTTATTATTTTTTTCTGAACAAAAAACAATTCTATTGTTGTCTGAAATCTTAAACCTGTTACTAATATTTTCTCTTACATTATGCTTTAATTTTCTTACCAGAGCCAAAGCTTAAAAAGAAAAAAAAAAAAAACGTACAATTCCGAGGTAATTTAGCACAAAGTCACTTCAAGTTTTCATATCAGCAAGGAGCGTTTCCTTCTCATTTATTCTATTCCTTCATAGTTGTTACTCACTTAATTAAGTGTTCATGTAATGCGCGATATTTCTCTAATTTTTTGTTGCAGATTGTCCGGACGTGGGCCCGAACACGCATTCTCCTGGTTACGAAGAGAACGCTCTGCCGATCAAGCTATTCAGCTCTGTCGGTCATAGCGCAAATTAAAGTTATAAGTTTAACCGAAAACCTCATTCTGGTTCTTTAAAACAGGTTTTTCGGGTGAAAAAAACAATTTTTAGACCGTGGGTCTATTTTTCGTCAGTAGCCAGCACCATAAGCTTTAAAATAAGGCGTAAATCAAAGAAATCGATCAAGAATTGAGGAAAATCTGGCGTAGAAACCAAAAACAGGCTACAGAAATAATATATAAGGATATATATATATATATATATATATATATATATATATATATATATATATTTTTTTCAAATCGCTCATTGATTAGACTATAAAGATTTTTTTTTAATTGCGTTCTTAAAAGTTTTATTTCGAAAAATTGTCAGACCTCTAAATGTTTCTAACGACGGTCTGCAAATGTGTTTTCAAAAATTTCCGGGAGTGAACCCCCGAACCTCTTCAACAACCCTCTCTAGACCAAAGATACTGAGAATGCCTTTTAAGAGTATAAGTTAGAAAAAATTCCGAGGTTGAGTCTTTAAACTTCTCCTCCCCGTAACATCACCAAAGTTTGTCTGAAAGTTCGTTTTAAGAGCGCTTGCGTTTTTAACTTTTTAATTTCGAAAAATAAACGTAGGAGCTCTCCCGAAACTTTTCTCTCCCTAATATTTTCAAAGCTCATCTGAAATATATTTTTCAGACTACAAATTTGAAAAATTTTCGGGGGAGAACCTAACCCCCCACCCACAATCACGGAGTGAATATTATTCTCAGGATTAGGTTTATAATGGCAATACTTAGACCTAGTAGTGATTTCCTATAAAACCAAAAAACTGAACCGTTATGGCTTTCTCTGTGTTTGAGATACGTTTGAAATAATTAAAGGGCCATCCATTTCATATACCCCCTTCTTTTTTTTTTACCTCAAGCTGCCCTGTACATTTGCGTTCTACGGCAAGTTTTATAAAAGGCGTGCTTTTTTTTTTTTTTTTTTGTCTTAGGAACATTAGCCTACTAAATTGTCGTTTTACAAAAATAGTTGTTTCTGAAAACTGTGAATTTCATGTTAACTATACAGGGTGCGGAGAAAGTTCCCACAATTTTATTAGATATTTCAGTAGGCTGTAACTAACACTTAATTCAACAAACCAGTAAGTTAAAGCAATAAAAACTCTATTGAGACAATAATAATTACATTAAACAAAAAAATTATAGCAATTGTTCAAAATTGGCACTTTGGGCTTCAATATATTTACAGAGACGCAGTCTGAAATTGCCGACGATGCTCGCGCACGCATCCACCGTAATCTCATTCCATAGTCCGGTCAATTTAGACAATGGAAATAACAAAAATTCCGGGAAAGCTAAATTTTTGTAGAGACCTTGGGTTTAGCATTACAAATTAAGTGCCAAAAGTCCCCATCGATCCCATGTGCGCTAAAAAAGTTATTCGGGGTCAAAGGTCAAAATTTTAGGTTTTTTGGATTTTTCTCAAAAACGGTAAGTTTTATCGAAAAGTACCGCAGACCAAAGTTGTAGATCTCAAAATTCACTATAAAAATGGTCCTTATGATATTTTTTTCCAAGACCAAACCTTCCCAGATATTGCGTACTCTCAAAAGACAGCCAGTCATTTACAGAATCCCCTCTACTCGCGTGGCCTTGAATAACATCTGGCTATTCTAGTCCGTGTGGCATCGTTCACGTACCCAGAGGTGCGCAACCCACTAAGAGCAAAGGCGCACCCCCCTCATTTTCGCGGAAATCCCCCCCCCCCAAAAGCATGCCTCCCCCCAAATGAAAAATACCCCTCAAAACAATCCCCCTAAAAATATCGATGGCGCAGTCTGGGCCGTGACCCCTCCTAGGGGGGGGGGGAGGGCACCCCTAACGTACCTGCTTCTTTTAGAGTTAAACGTGCAGTTCGAGTGAATAAACGTATTTATCACAAGCGTCTACTGTTGTTAGTGCTGATCAATATTTAAGAAAAATGTCACAATTTCGCTTTATTTGCAATAAACTTTCGACTGAAGGTGAAACTGTTGTGCTGGGCAGTTGTGGAATGCCAACTTTAATCGATGCAAGTCTCGGGAAAAGTTATAAGAATGCTGATTATTTAAGTCAAAAGTCCGTTACAATTTGCGTGGATTGCAGAAAATCATACTCAAAGGTTAAGTATAAAAATTTTAAAATAACGTGGCTTGCAACAGCGCACATCAGTCACCCTTTGAAACAAAAGACGTTGCTAAAGAAATTTTAATGGGTTTTGAGCCCTCAAACTGTAACCACATTGATTACAATAAAACATAAGTTTGGCATGCGAGTTGAACTATGAGTTGAACTCATAATTTTCAGTCTTGATTGAAATTGCGGCTTGATGCTATTGTTGCTAAATATTTCTAGATTCTAATCTGACTTGAATAAATCCATCCCTTTTGGTTAGGCAGCAAACTGTACCTGACATTTATTTTTCTTATTTTACCTATCGTCTCACTGCATTAGTATGACATGTGAGGTTTTGAAAACCATACTACTTAGTAGGTACGCCACCAAGCAATTTCTTTCAAAGTTTTATCGGAATTCCCCTTCTTGAAAGAGGGAGCTGCCGAGTTTTACCAGTTCTGCTTATCGTTGAGCTCATAGCAGTCTCTCTGCTTCAAAATTGAAATCTGGAATTATACATGTTCATTGTCCATCTTCGAACTGATCGTCGTAATCCGTCTTGAAACAAGTTCTCTGATGATGGTCATCCGCAATGCCTAGTGTTATATTTTTTAGATTCTCAAAGTAACCAGTTTGCAGAATAAGAGCTGATGATCCAAACATAGTACGATGGCAAGTTTAAAAAGTTCGATTGTATAGCGAAAATTTACAATTTCAGATTTTAACTTGAGTTCTTTGATAAGCAGAAGTGGGAAAACTCGGATCATCTTCTTAAAAAAGGAATATGAGATAAAACTTTAAAAGAAGTGGTGCTTAGGGCGTAACTACTGAATTATATAATTTCCAATACCTCACGTTATACTAAAGCAGTGAGACGATGCGTAAAATTGGACAAAGAAGCGTCAAACACAGTTTGTTGTCTAACCAAGAGAGATGGATTTCTTAGAGTCAGATTAGAATCCAGAAATTTTACTCACAATGTATCACTAAGGCCAAACATTGTCTGAAGTCAAGATAATAATGCGACTCGCCAGCCAAACTATGTTTTATTGCATGAAATAGCTCAAAAAACATTTAAAAGGGGGTTGTTTTGAGGGGTATTTTTCTCAGTTTTTGGAGGGGGACTCTTGCTTCTTAGGGGGGGGGGGGGGCTCCGCGATATTGAGGGGTGCGCCCATGCCCTTAGTAGGTCCGACCCCTTTGGGTACGTGAACGATGCCACACGGACTAGAATAGCCAGATGTTAATTCAAGGCCATGCAAGTAGAGGGGATTCTGTACATGACTGGCTGTCTTTTGAGAGTACGCAATATCTGGGAAGGTTTGGTCATTTAGAAAAAAATCATAAGGACCATTTTTATAGAGAATTTTGAGATCTATAACTTTGGTCTGCTGTACTTTTCGATAAAACTTACCGTTTTTGAGAAAAATCCAAAAAACCTAAAATTTTGACCTTTGACCCCGAATAACTTTTTTAGCGCACATGGGATCGATGGGGACTTTTGGCACCTTATTTATAATAGTAAGTCCAAGGTCCCTACAAAAATTTAGCTTTCCCGGAATTTTTGTTATTTGATCACTATTTTTATGTCTAAATTGACCGGGCTACCAGGCATGCCTCAGAGTCGTTTTGAGCATGTCGACCGTGGCGTATCGTTTTTCTGAGATTTTTTCCTTCAAGACTGACCACACCGAGTAATCCATCGGATTGAGGTACGGTGAGTTAGGGTGCCAAAAATCCTTGCCCCAAAAACCTGGGAACAGATCTTTGCATATGGCAATCGTCGATCGAGCCGAATGCGCAGGAGCCCAGTCTTGTTAGAGTCTGAATGTATCTTGATCAAAGTGTTCTGTTGCCCATGGCCTCAGTACATCGCATAGAACCCGCTGCTGATAAATCGCAGCATTAATTTTGACGTTTCTGTCAATGAAAACAAGCGGCGTCTTCCCAGTGGCACAAATACCAGCCCAGACCATTATGGAGGCTGGAAAGTGACTGTGTCCGATGATTTTTGCAGCAGCGGTCTCCTTCTGACCCTTCTTAAGCAGTTGGCGATGATTTTGACGGTTATGTGTGGGCTCGATGGTGAAGATCTTCTCATCGGTAAAGAAAACCTTCGAAAGGCGAGCACCAGCGGTCAAGCGAAGCATCCGTCGAGCTTTTATCAATCTTTTCTGCGTCATTGTGTCATTGAGGAAGTGAAGGCGATTGATCTTGTAAGAACGAAGTCCCAACTTGTTTTTCACGATGATTTGGACGCTTTTTTCGCTGATCTCCAGTTTTTTGGCCATCTTTCGCATTGAACGCTCTGGATTGCGTCGGATGCGACAGCGGATCTTCTGCACATTCCCTGGAGTCGTTGCAGTGGTTGGACGACCACTCCATGGACGGTCGGCAGTCCCTCCAGTCTCCTTGTAGCGTTTCACCGCATCATAGACTGTTTTACTCTTGAATCCAGTCGTTCGAATATCGGCTGTTTTCATTCCCTTCTTGTGTAATTCAACGACAGCAACACACACATTTTCATGATTCATAGCTCACTAACTCAATGAACTAACAAAGAACAAATGATTAAACCTTAAATACGTTTAATGCCAATAAACAATATGTGCCAAATAAATCGCCAACATACGATTTTAACGCCAAAAAAACGTTTTTAAACAAAATTGTGAGAACTTTCTCCGCACCCTGTAGAACATTAACACTTTTTTTTTATGTTTGGGGGAGGGGGAGGGAATGACACCACAAATTACCACCCCGGGTGTCACCCATGCTAGGAACGCCACTGCAATAGTCAAAGAGGGATACTAGGAGGGGGGCATTGTCCCGTCCTTGATCAGAGGCTAAATAAACTTTCCACCGGCAGATTTTCGCTAAAGAACTATCGAAAACGCAATTTTATATGATCTTCGATTATGTTTGAGGAAGAGAGGTTTGTGTGTGTGGGGGGGGGGGGGCTCTCTCCCCTGGAAACAGTTTCGGAATTGAAGTCCTAAAAATTGTAGACCATCTCGTTTCATTTCATTGGAAGGCGTTGGGTTTGGAGCTTTATTATATTGGAATTAAGGTCAATCGCACTCCCCTTGAATAATTTCTGGATCCGTTCTTAATAATACTAGTCGACCCGTGCGGAACTCCGCACTGTGCTTCGAATCGTTCCATAAGGTATTTCGCTCTTTAAGAATTTCAAAGGAAGAACATTATGAAGAATAACCGAAAAAAAGGTAAGCGCAGAAGAGAAGACATGTAATTTAAAGACATCAGTAACAAAACCTTGTTAAATACAGCGTTGTGATAATTTGATCATGGATCACCTTTTGGTCGTACATATTTTCAATTCAAACATAAATATCATTAAAAGTGTGGCTGAGTAGTGACTCGTGAAAAAGCAATAATTGTGCATGTAAAAAAACAGGTTGTGGCAAATACAGTCCTGCCCATGTGAGCATCTGACGGGAAAAAAAGAAATATTAAAGAGATATTTATTGGCACGGATTCGAATTGGCGCCATTCTGATTAACAGCCCGACACCCCCAACAAACCTAGCAATTGCGCCTTCCTTTTCGAAAGCTATTCATTGAAGGAATGCGTAGTAAAAAACAGCAAAAAAGCTTTTTGCCAAAAAAAAAAAATAATAAGATCATGCTTCTATGTTTTGTCATTAACCAGCATGATACGATTTAAAATTATTCGAAAAGCATGGAATTTGATTGAAGAATGACGAAGATCTCACGCAGCGATTGAAACGAACATTCTAGAGAAGTAATAAATTAGATTGAAAATAAGTGTTTTTATCTTTGAATAATGAAGTACTTCACATAGAAGGTTGCTTTAACAGTTACGGCTTAAATGACCGCATATGTTTCTCTTTTAATCGAACACTTAAAATTCAAAACCAAAACCAGTTGAACTGAGTCCGTTTTTTAAGTGTAATTTTTTCGAACGAAGACAATATATATATATATATATATATATATATATATATATATATATATATATATATATATATATATATTTTTTTTTTTTTTTCAGAAAAAGCAGAGGAGTAGAAAATGATTTCTTGCTAATGAAGTTGATAATAATTTTAATGCTTTATATCGTATTCGCGCGAATAAAAAATTAAAGGTTTACTGGGTGAAACTCGTAGTTTTAATTTGGCGTAGTATATTTTCATTTGTACAAAAGGTCGAACACTGCTATTAGAAACATCTACATTTCAGCATACAATGAAAATGTTTTTTCTGCACAAAAAGGATTTCCTTTAGGTAAATCTTATACTTTTTTATGCTTACATTATGCTGAGTGGTCTGGATGTACTCAAAGCTTAAAAAAAAGGAAGAACACTCTTCGATTAACAATCAACTTATCCGAATGAAAACTGTAGCCTGCATAAAGGAGTAGAAACACCAAGTAGCATTCCCACTGCATTTATTTTATTACGTTTGTATGTTATGAGTACATGTAATGCGTAATACTAATATAAATTTGATATTATATCGGACAGCCCAAACTTGCCCGAAGTTCAGATAGTTTATAGCCGAACGCTCTACCGAAAAAAACATATCAATTTAACCGAACAACTAAGTCCAGTGCTTTTAAGCTTTATTAAAATATAAACACACACACAGGCTATTTTTTTTTTTTTTTTTTTGCCGAACGCGACGTAAAAAATGGAAAACTGCATTAGAACTTTGCTTTTAAAAAATGCATAAGAACTACAGGCAGCATCAAGGTTTTAAAACAGCAAGGGGCGTTTTCGAAAACTTGATTTTTCGACCGTAAGTCTGTTTTTCTTCATTAGCCAGCCTGATCAGTTTTAAAATGAGTAGGGAATAATATATAAGATAAGATATTGAAGAAACATTTTTTTATTCTTGAAATTTTTTACAATTTGTTACCGCAGGCTGCTTGAACCGTTATGACTTAGATGGCAGCACGTGTTCATCATTTAACAGCACGGTTAAAATACAAAATAAATTGAACTATGCTCTTTTTTGAGCGTAGCTTTTCGAATGTAGTAAAAATGTGATAAGCTATTTGTTTTTTTTGCAAAAAGAAGAAAAAATATATATTTTACCCTTCAAATTGAGGTAGTAATTTTTTTATTTGTACAAAGAGTAAAAAACTCATTAGAAGAATATATATTTCAATATACGATTTATTATTTTTTTCTGAACAAAAAACAATTCTATTGTTGTCTGAAATCTTAAACCTGTTACTAATATTTTCGCTTACATTATGCTTTAATTTTCTTACCAGAGCCAAAGCTTAAAAAGAAAAAAAAAAAAAACGTACAATTCCGAGGTAATTTAGCACAAAGTCACTTCAAGTTTTCATATCAGCAAGGAGCGTTTCCTTCTCATTTATTCTATTCCTTCATAGTTGTTACTCACTTAATTAAGTGTTCATGTAATGCGCGATATTTCTCTAATTTTTTGTTGCAGATTGTCCGGACGTGGGCCCGAACACGCATTCTCCTGGTTACGAAGAGAACGCTCTGCCGATCAAGCTATTCAGCTCTGTCGGTCATAGCGCAAATTAAAGTTATAAGTTTAACCGAAAACCTCATTCTGGTTCTTTAAAACAGGTTTTTCGGGTGAAAAAAACAATTTTTAGACCGTGGGTCTATTTTTCGTCAGTAGCCAGCACCATAAGCTTTAAAATAAGGCGTAAATCAAAGAAATCGATCAAGAATTGAGGAAAATCTGGCGTAGAAACCAAAAACAGGCTACAGAAATAATATATAAGGATAGTTCCCGACTTGTAATTTTCTTTCCTTTCCATGTTTTGTGAATTTTTGAATATTTTGAAATTTTTATTCGTGGCTATCGTATGAGAACCTTCCTAATATGAGGTACGACACTCGGGTTATAATAAGTTGGGCATCACTAATGTATTGCTACAAAAAAAATTACCTATAAAAAGTGATTGTTCCGAAATTTAGGGAGTTTCGGTTTTATGATTTGAAAAAGAAAAGAAAAAGAGATCGGGCGGAAGTTACAAAAGTGGTTGAAATCTACTGCCTCAAGTCATCCCTGTAACATCTCCAGGCATCGTGGCCATTAAGAATCTGTTCATTCTATTTTCCTCTTAATGAACCCTACGAAAAGTTATTTCTCCCAGTGTATACGTACATATATTTATCCAATCCATTCATGCTTTTTTATGATGTGGTTTCAGGTGCGATTTGAGAGACTTTTTCTTTAGCTAGAAATTCTGGCATTCGTTCATGCGTCTGTGTTATCTATTTTAACGATCACCTTTAAACTAATAACGTTTTCAAAGAGTATTTATTGTATTTCGAAAGCCATCGTCTTATTATTCGATCAATCTTCTCGCATATGCGATTTGTGAAACTTTCTCTTCGCCACTCTGACATTCCTTCATGCGTCTGTGAGTTGTATCTTTTGACAACCTATACAGTTTTCAACGCATATTGTATTGTTACGAATTTTGTAAATCTTTGTATATTAATAGGCAAGCCGTTTTCTTTCGGTACCATTTTCTCCTCTGTTTGTAAACCGCTTTTCTTCATTATTTTTTTGTTCAGTAGTTATTGCCGAGTTTTAGTGTCACCAATAAAAAATTTGAAATCAGACGCTAATTAACGGAAACATTAATTAAAAACGCATTTTTCGCCCTAAATGGCTCTTTCTACGCGAATGAATGGTCCAATTGTTTCGAGTTTGACATGATTGGAAGGGTCTTTAAAAATACTCCAAACGAAGAAATTGTCAAAACGCTCAAGGTCCAATAATCTAAATCCACTAGAAAAAAAGTAATAAGCGTTTTTTGGTTAGCGAAACTCATAATTTTTAAGTTTGACTCTTCTTCATTGTTGAAACTCATTGTTGGAAGCTTGAAACATAAAGCTTTAATTGGTTTTTAAACCACTCTTTCTACACGACTCTAAAACTCATTTTATTTGCTTTTTCACGCGAAATAGCAAAAAGAAATTGCTGGATAATATTATGTGTTGCCATTTCTAGCTTGAGAGTTAAGAAATGAAATTTGTTTTCCTGAGGTTTTACGTATTAACTGAGTTTTGCGATATCATTTAATTCAGTAAGATTTTGTTTTTTCTGGGAAACTGGCAAACTTTATCCACTGGCGTCAAATTTTTGGCAGCAGTGCCAGGTGCGTGCGATCCACCCAAGCAAACCAAGTCTGCTTGGATTGGCGCCGTATAACGCGCTTCTTCGCCAGTCTCATCTCACTGGATGGAAGGTAGGGTGACGTGGGTTGTCATGGCAACATCCCTTCAACTCCGTTTCTGCTTGGATTAGGTTTGTTGAATTCTCGTGCTTTGCTGTTTGCCAGATGTTACGCCGGCTCTACACTCTCCAACGAGAGCACAAGACAAGACAAGGGGTAGAGTGTGGATGGGGAACTCGGCGCCTCTTGGTGTCTCTCGCGAATGTCTCGCGTTGCCTCCAGTAAATGTCGGTAAATTGTACCCGAGTCAAAGGAGCGCGAGAGGCTACTGCAGCGCCATCTGTCCGCCGCGCGGAATTTGCTTTGTTTTGGTTTTCTGAAAGCAAATCGCAGTTCGCCATGTCTAATAATTAGGTTTGAAACAACTCTTTGGAGTTGAAATTTTTAGAAATTTTTCAAACAGAGCCTATAATTTGGAACGCAAAGCACACAGATCATAAAAATAAGCAAAAGGTTTGATGCATGGAATCGCATTTCTTCTGGCTGCTTCTTATGTAAAATGACCCCTTGTTTCCAAATACGACCACCTTTCCCCCATCTCGGCCCCCTTTTAGATTTTCCCCCACCCCTTCTTTAAATCAGAGTCATTTTTTTAAAACTTGGAGTGGGAAAAGAGCATTGCAATAACCGTAAACATTACCCTGAATGACTAGAGATGTGCAAAGCTCAAAATTTTGTGCATATGTAGCAACAAATAAAACTTGCCCCCCCCCCCCCCCCCAAATTCAAAAATGGGGGATTTTCTACAAAAATCGGTACGTGTAGGAGGAAAACGGAGATCATATTTGGATTCAGGGGGTCAATTAGCAGAAGAATCAGGCGGAATAGCCTCAGAATCATTTGAAAGTTTTTTTTGCTGCGCAGTGTGTTTGGGGGGGGGGAGGAGTGCCCCCATGTTTTCCTTTTTTGCCACATATGCACAAGATTTTGAGCTTTGCACATCTCTTACGGTTAATGTTTACAGTTAATATAATGCTCTTTTCCCCTTCCAAATTAAAAAAAAAATGACTCTGAATCAGAGGAGGGGTATGGGAAGTTCTAAAAAGGGGGGCGAGATGGGGGGGAAAGTGGTCGTATTTGGAAACAAGGGGTCATTTTACCTTAGAATCAGCCAGAAGAATGTCTTTTTGAATGAAAACCTGCGATTCAAACTCGTATGCAACGTGCGACATGCACAAGACACTTTTTTTTTAAATTTCTTTTACATCGCGAAAATTGTTTTGGATATAATAGTCATTCATGGAAGAGAGTGTTATACTGTCATTCTGCACTCAAATTTTTTTTCAAACATCTTTTTTAAAAAAGCAGAATAAAAAGATCGTTTTTCGTTATTTTTCTAATATTTGGGGGGGGGGGGTATACACCCCAAGTCCCCCTTTTTTGCGATCGGTGTCCATAATCTTGAACTTTGAAGTTCTCTTGCCCATCAAAACTATTATTAGCAGTTAATATAAAGCTCCTTTCACCTCCAAAAGAAAAAAAAAATACTTGCTCTAAAACTAAGGAAATTTTTAAAAAACTTGGGGGGGGGGGGGGGGGGCTTTAATAAAATTGCGACGTATAGGAGGAAAACGGAGGTCATATTCGGATTCAGGGGGTCATTTTACATAAGAATCAGCCGACAAAATGTCAGAAGCATTTCGAAGGGTTTTTTTTTTTTTTTTTTTTTTTTTTTTGCCGCACAGTGTAATTTAATGCTATGAAAATCATGAGTACAGGTCTTTATATTTTATTTTTATAACTAAATTGTATGATATTGTGGCCATTTTTGGTTATAATCTTAATTTTTAAATTCACATTTGTTGTCATAAAACAGTTTCATAAAAATAGCGGATAAACATATTTGTCAAACACCATCTCTTCTTCCTCGACTTCTTTTTTTTGCCTTCTTGGTGTTGTAAATGTGTAGGTAGTTGTATGTAAAAAGAATACAGGCACATCGCAAAATCTGCATCTACTTCGTGGTCCATTTTGTAAACAAACAAGCGGATTGACAGTTGAAACGCGCGCGAATGCTCGTGACATCACCGGCTTCTGCGCGCGCAAAACACCTCGCCCGAGAGTGTGAACGGCTCTCTCGTTCAACGCTTCCCTCGCCATGACGTCACAAATCTCTCGACAAAAAAAACCTCTCGTGCTTTTCAGGGAGAGTGTGGAGCAGGCATTAGAAAATGTACATGAGGGATCTCGGTCGAGATACTCGCAGGTTTTACTCAATTTGAGGAACAAAAAATAAAAATCATATTCATATTTCATACCCTTAATGAGCACAAAAATAACAAATTATTATTTTTTAAATTTCTTTCAAAGAGTGCCCAAGCACTGCTTGGCTTGCTTGGGCGGACCGCACGTGTCTGGGAGGTCTCCTCCCTTCCTCCCCCAATTGATCCTCCCTCATTTCGCCCCTACTTGGGATTGTATTTTGACAGGAACTGACCCTTTTACTTGAATTCTTACTCACTACATTCTTTTACAACAGGGATTTTCTTCTTTCAATCTAATGAGGCTGCTCATATTGACTACTAACCCTTCGCAGACCTAGTGCAATCCCCTGATATGGCATCCAATCTTTCATGTGCCACCATTAAAGCGCGGATGTCAATGGGACAAGCATTTTTGACTCCCAATTTTCCCCAGATGGATGCATCTGTGCTCTCTTCGACGCGAAACTGCAGAAGGGGTTTAAATTTGCCGAATTTCAAAGCCAAACGAATACCCAAAGGATCTTTTACGTGCCACATAATCATACGCCATGACACTGACAATTTTCAGCATCTCGAAAATCCACCGACTGGACACCGTGGATATTACAACATAGATGAAGCGACTAATGTTAAGAATGCAGGTTTAACTTAGGGACCATTCATCAATTACGTAAGGAAGATTTTGGCAGTTTTTGACCCTCCTTCCCCCATGTAAGGGTCAGTGAGATTCCCCCCCCCCCATCTTACGTAAGATTCGAATTTGTTTTTCAAAATAATAAAATTACGAATCCTACATCACTGGAATCGTTATTAAATTTACTATTATTTTTTTTTTTAATTTTTGTGAAAGAAATATTTACTAGTAAGTTGGAATCTAGACTGAATGTTTTTTCGACAAATATTTTTTGTTTATGATGCGGTACTAATTAAAAATAAGACATTCCCTACACAGTGCGGTTCTTTTTTTTATGTTTTACACTATTCATGAAAAACAAGTAAAAAACGACTCTTCCTAATACGTTTTTTACTTTCCAGAAGCAAATGAAATATGATTCCTGCCATGATAGACTGCGCGATTTCTAATATAAAATATAGATTTGGAAAATATTACGTAAGAATGTGTCTGACCCCCCCCCCCCTCCTCCACGTAAGGATATGTAGAGATTTTTCCAACCCCCCTCCCCCCTCGGGATAATTACACAAAATTCAGAGGCCTGGAGTTTTTTGACCAGTTTAAAATTTTGAATGCTTATTTTTAAGATGCACACTTATTTGGCATTATTGCTAAAGGATTTAGATGTTTTTAATACTTATTCATTAAAACTAGGCGATATCAGAATTTTAATACCTCGATACATCGCTCTCTAAATATCGATATTTTCTTGAGGGAGGGGGGGGGGGGGTTGCAAAGGATCGAAAAACAACAAAAAACATATCCAAGTACAATAAATATAATTATTTCTCTAATTCAAAACTTTCCTGGAAGGGTGGGGGTGAGGAGGACGTGCAAATGGATGCATGCAATGAATGCTCAATGCATGACAAAAGTGCTTCGCAACGAAAAAGTTTTAAATATACAATTCAATATTTTGTTTAAATTGTTCTTTGTTTTATTGAGCAGTCTCAATAATTTGAATGTACTTTGAACTGTATTTCGTATTGACGTTTTAAATATTTATTTTTAGTCATTTAATAGCTCTTGCTTTAAGACTTTTTACTTCTTAGGTGAGTAACATTAAGTAAAATACTTAATAATCGGGGGGCATGGCAGTGCCCCGCCAAATCGAGCGCGAAGCAAACACTGCCGTGCCATCCTTTACTGGAACCATTTCGCCGCATTTTCGGGCCCCTATTTGAGAACCTTCTGATGAGACCAGAACGCAGAAATTTTCGTCATCCAGTAAGCTATAATCACATACTTAAAATCCGACCAAAGATGTACCCACCAATACCGCCCCCCACTTGGGATTGTATTTTGACAGGAACTGCACCCTTTTACTTGAATTCTTACTCACTACATTCTTTTACAACAGAGATTTTGTTCTTTCTATCTAATGAGGCTGCTCATATTGACTACTAACCCTTCGCAGACCTAGTGCAATCCCCTGATATGGCATCCAATCTTTCATGTGCCACCATTAAAGCGCGGATGTCAATGGGACAAACATTTTTGACTCCCAATTTTCCCCAGATGGATGCATCTGTGCTCTCTTCGACGCGAAACTGCAGAAGGGATTTAAATTTGCCGAGGGTATTCAAAGCCCTCAAATTGGTATTCAAATATTTTCCAAATATAGATTGGTATATACTTAAAATCCGAAATTTCAAGTCTGTAGGTCATTTAGTTCCGAAGTTAAGCGAAAGCAAAGTTTCGCATTTATGACACTCCTTCACTCACTCATGATCATCAAAATAGAACTAGTACTTCCCATAAACTCAGAGAGGTGAAATTTGGTACAGAGTTAGGCTTTAATGACCACATAAAGGGAAAACTATAAAAACTAAGCTAATCGAAAATCTGGAGTGACCCTGATTAGAAAACACTAGAGCCCAAACAAACTATTAGAGATCGACATACCGCCTTTACAAAAAATATTCAACTTGGTGGGCCGCTTCATTTGATGTCTAAAATCGAAAGTCTGAAGTATCAAGTCTAAGGTTCCTTACTGCGATTTCTTTATTATTATAGTTAAAGCTGTGTGACTTGGCCGTTAAAGGGTACACAAGGGTACAAAACCAGGTGCTCCATGACACCATTGCACCAATCTGTCGCCAGAACCGCTACCCATTGACGATGGAAAATTGCCACTTGGAAAACGTGTAAACAAAATTGACTTGTACCCACTAACGTATAAAGAATGGTTAACGGCCAAGTCACACAACATTAACTATAATAATAAAGAAATCGCTGTAAGGAACCTTAGACGTCATGACTTTGTCTAGATTTCATTACTTTTTAGAGATAAACAAGCAGCTCCATCGAGATTTGGCTAGTTTTTTACAGACTGTTTTTGGTGGGTACATCTTTAAGGAATGCAGCTATAAATTTTGGAAACTATCAACACCATACACCCATTAAGCACACAGAACTATGAAATATCCTTTTGATTTATATGTCACTAGCTGCATTACCCGACGTTGCATGGTCTACCTCAAAAATAAAAGTTTCGTCTATTGAGCTTATTCATATCAAAGAAATAAAAGCTAATTCGAAAATTAGGGTCTTCTGCAACCCATGAGAAATTTTTTTGATAAGGCCAAAACTTAAAATACTTAGTTTAAATGAGAAAAGGCACCCTTTTAGCACTGTCACTAAGGTCTTTATGAACGTTCACTTTTTCGGTCTCACACATATGGATGCTTCACTGCCAAAACGATTAACTCCGTAAAACAAAAAGTGGAGAAAAGTGATGAAGAAGATAGTGTTATCTATAGGAGTGAATGGGCCCTCGTGTTACCTTTTCTGCCATCGCAGGATCAGAAATGGACTGAACCAAAAGTTTTAAGAGCCATTATTTTGAAGTTCAGACAAGGTGTGGCAGTGACCATTTTTAATTTTTATAATTTTTTTATATGTCAAAGTAGGTCATGTGAAGTGAACATTCTGAAATTTTTAGCCTTCCAAAATTTTTTTTTCGCTCGTTAAAAATTCCCAAAGTTTGACGTTTTGCAGCGCTTTTTAGAAAAATTCTAAAAGTCGCGTTTCAGTGCGCTTTAACTCTTTCAGAAACACCACCCCACGGTAATGTTTATATTTATTGGTTGTACTGTATCTAGTGATGATGACTTCATAGTTATTTTGGTTGGGGGTTGTTGCTTTCTTCAGATAAGGGGTCGCAAAGTATGGATTTTATCCGTTTTCGCGCAAGTTGAACCTGCTTTATTTCCCCCAAAAAGCCACCCCATGAAAAAAATGTAACATATACTGAAAGTTTATACTGTGAAGAGAGTAAATGGCACAAAATTTGTTTGAGGTTTAATTTTTTTTAGGAGAAAAATACCCTGATATTTTTCAAATTATCAAAAATTGTGCTTTTTTGATCGCAATTAACTCAAAACAGCATCACTAGGAAAAAAAACCTTTTATATATTATGGTACCTGGCTATGTGTAAAACATCATGAAAAAGAAAGCAGCATGGGATCTCTTTTTGTTTTCCAGAAAATATTTTTTTTTGTAGCTCATTTTATGCGTTTTCTCGTACGTAAAACATGTGTCCAGTATGCAGATTAGATCTTCTAAAACTTTAAGGATGTAGTAAGAATGTATATATGTGTGTATAGAGAAAGAAAAAGACTAGTAATACTTCATTTTTCTGATTTTTACAAATTGATGGTATTTTAATTGCAGGTAATTCAGAAAACGATAAATCCATATCATATATATATATATATATATATATATATATATATATATATATATATATATATATATATATATATATATATATATATATATATATATATCATGAACAATATCTGCTTCACTTTCCTCTAAATGTCTATTTTCTATGTCATCTTCAAATACCTCTAAAAGGCTGTCAGTTCTTCATAAATCAGTATTATTCGCTTTTTCTTGATTGGGATATCAGCTAAAAACAGTTTGAATTTGACTTTTTGTCAGATATTCGTTCGGTTGGGATATTTTTATGTCTTCAATCATCTCTGTTCTCATTGCATGTTCTACTTGGTCGGACGTCTGTTTTCTGCCGGTTTTTTACCATAAAGGAACTTTTCATAAAGAAATTCTATTTGTTTCAATGAAAATTGTGTACTTTTACGAGTTGGGAGAGCCCACCCCTCACATGAGATTTCCAAAATGTTTTCTTCTTTGTTTTCTCTTTTGTTGCAGTACATGCAATGAGAATAAAGATGATTGAAGACATAAAAATATTCCAACCGAACGAATATCTGACAAAAAGTCAAATTGAAGCTGCTTTTAACCGATGTACAAAGGAAAAAAAAGCGGATAATACTGATTTATCAAGAACCGACAGCCTTTTAGAGGTACGTATTTGAAGATGACATAGAAAAAAGGCATTTAGAGGAAAGTGAAACAGATATTGTTCATGATATTTCTTCCATTGCTACGGACATAAATAAGAAAGAATTATTTTGGGATTGATACGATAAATCTATATATATATATATATATATATATATATATATATATATATATATATATATATATATATATATATATATATATATATATATGATATCGATTTATCGTTTTCTGAATTACCTGCAATTAAAATAACATCAATTTGTAAAAATCAGAAAAATAAAGTATTACTAGTCTTTTTCTTTCTCTATACACACATATATACGTTCTTACTACATCCTTAAAGTTTTAGAAGATCTAATCTGCATACTGGACACACGTTTTACGTACGAGAAAACGCATAAAATGAGCTACAAAAAAAATTATTTTCTGGAAAACAAGAAGAGATCCCATGCTGCTTTCTTTTTCATGATGTTTTACACATAGCCAGGTACCATAATATATAAAAGGTTTTTTTTCTTAGTGATGCTGTTTTGAGTTAATTGGGATCAAAAAAGCACAATTTTTGATAATTTGAAAAATATCAGGGCATTTTTCTCCTAAAAAAAATTAAACCTCAAACAAATTTTGTGTCATTTACTCTCTTCATAGTATAAACTTTCAGTATATGTTACATTTTTTTCGGGGGGTGGCTTTTTGGGGGAAATAACGCAGGTTCAACTTGCGCGAAAACGGATAAAATCCATACTTTGCGACCCCTTATCTGAAGAAAGCAACAACCCCCAACCAAAATAACTATGAAGTCGTCATTACTAGATACAGTACAACCAATAAATATAAACATAACCGTGGGGTGGTGTTTCTGTAAAGAGCTAAAGCGCACTGAAATGCGACTTTTAGAATTTTTCTAAAAAGCGCTGCAAAACGTCAAACTTTGGGAATTTTTAACGAGCGAAAAAATTTTTTTGGAAAGCTAAAAATTTCAGAATGTTTACTTCTTATGGCCTACTTTGAGATATAAAAAAATTAGGAAAATCAAAAATGGTCACTGCCAAAATTTCCGTTTTTTGTCTGAATTTCAAAATAATGGCTCTTAATATAAAATCACATGCTAAGCATTGATTAAGCACTATTAAAGCAGAAATGATTTTCTTTTTAAAAAAGGGAAGTTAATCGATTTGGCAACTCTGCATCCATATGTTATTGTAGTACTTGCTTTGAATTCGTCATTTTCCCCTTTCCCCTACACCAGTTTAATTTTTAGTTTTAACAAATGATTCTATTTTGCTGCTCTCGTCTTCTATTTAAAAGATTTATTGGAAAAATTTATCTCTTTTTTTATGTTTTTAAGGTGTGGAGTTGGTGGTGATTTTCATTTTCGTCCTGGGCGGCAAAACAGATATGAAACCTGCTATACTTTTTAGAATGCCATTGGTGGAACTTCTCAGTGCAGCAAAATTTCAACTGCGACGGGACAAAAGAGTTGCCATTATGTAAGTAAAAGAGTTAAAAAATTTTCTTTTTGAGACACTTGATTGTAAAAAACAAAAGAAAAAGAAACCATGCGTAATACCATTTTATTTCGGATGATACGATTTATAAAAGGAAGCATGAAGTATGTCACTCTGACACATACATTTGTTTTTTAACTAATGAAGGACAGAACGTCATGAAAGTGTCACGTGAGACATGTTTCGGTGACTTAATGAGATCCAAAGTGATAAAACACAGAAACTTTTTCTTCCTGATGGGAGGAATTAATTGAAGCTTAAAGCGATTTGCTTTCAACTGCTATGCACAGGATGGGAATTCTTTATTAGGGATGTAGCATCGGCGTTTGATATTTCCAAGCTATCGATTATTACTAGAAAATCGCCCATCGTGGTATGACGGGTGAAAATTGTTTCTACATTTGAACGAAGCAATTGCCTGTTTGGTGATATCTTGATAGTTGAAATGTTAACCCTAACACCAGTGAGTTAACCCTAAACTCCAGTAGATAGCGTTAATTCGCAACTCCAAAGCTCGAATACGCTACCTTGTGGTGATTAATAATACTAAAGAAAAAGGTAAACATTCCATTCCACGTGTTTTCTTTGTGGTAAATTACAGGCTTCAGACAGTTTATAGTGTAATGTAATTTCAGAAGAATGCAAAAGAAAGCTTTTCACAAACACGATGAAAAATTACTGTCATTCACTAAGCGTCAAAGCAAGTTATAAGTTATGGCATTTGTTTGTTTTACCTTTTTCACCCGCCATTAGACAGTGGCGACAGCGCCCCCTATAGTTTATGGGAAATGCAAATTGTTTTCGTTTCTTCATTCTCCTGAAATGAAAATCTTACCAGAAAAACAGTTAAGAGTTACCGGATCGAGTTCAGCCTTGTCCAATAAAGCAATTCCCAGCATTTCAAACATTACCAAAACATATTATCAAATTATCGTGCCGTGACGTGAGTTTCATTGTTGAAACACGCGGGTTACTCGATCATAGGCTATTATTTATATGAGGATTTTTCAACATCGATGCATTGGAAACAATAATTTGGATTGACCGATGTTAACCGAATCGTCAGACAAAATGTGCCGAATCAGGAAATTTCAGGAAGGTCACAATGACCTCCCAACGGAGCGTCTTTTAACAGAAAAGTATCATCACGTGCAAAGAAAGTGAAAGAAAAACTTAACTTGAACTAAGAACGTTTAGCAATGGCAGCATTAAATTAGTCACAACACTGACTATGAATCAGTAAAAAGGGATGATTGAAAATAAGATGCTAAATAAAAAAATCTATCAGTAAAAAAAAGACTAAAAAGCTTCAAAATAAAATAGAGAACTGAGGCACAGGTAGCCAGGGTTGGATACACATTGTGCTCAAACAATTTATGAATAAAATGTAAACAATTGCAGTAGTTTTTTAATTCATTAAACCCTTTTTAAAGTTAACATTTGAAACATTACTTTTTTTCATTGCTTATGAAATTAATTAGTTACGTTTTTGCCTTATTATGTGAATTATTTCTGACCGATTTGGTGCTCTTTATTGGCATTCAAACAAGTTTCAGAAATATTTCGCACCCGAAACCGTAGGTTCGTTTGTAGAGGAGGAAAGGGGCGGGGGCATCATACTTCAACATGACAAAAAATAGTCTGTACCCACCCCTGCAGGTAGCTGAGGAAGCCATAGTGCTTTTGACCTCTCAGCCACTGAAGACTCCTACATAGATTTATTTAGGCCCTGCTGTTTTTTTCTTTGCGGTTTTTTATTTATTTTTTTTTCAAATTTCATTTTGAACCGTATTCTTCTGCTTTGTATTTGATAAATTCGTTCAGAAAAAGTGAAAACAAAAGTCTTTCCAAATCAGAAATAGTCTGCTGACTTCCTCAAAAATCTGAGACGGACGTCTGGCTGTTTTTGCTACCGAACTGCTGATTGCAGACGACAACGTACCACTTAGATTGGCTTTCAGTTAGTTGTGAAGCTCAGTGATCCTAAAGGAATTTGCTCAAATGTGAGCAGTTTTCTTTACTAATAAAAAAAAAAAAAAAAAAAAAAAAAAAACCGCCTTCAAAAAATACCCAGAACTAAAAAGCAAAAAAATTACTGATTACACTTACATTCTATTTCCTACCCAAACATAGAAATGAAATTTATTTTACAACTCCAGTACAAAAATCAACTAAACTAAACACCGAATTATAAAATAAACACAGATTTAAATTACTATACGATGAATTATTTTAAATACCTCACTAGTTATATACGATTTCTTGATTTTTAATAACCTTTTGAAGTCGGGGGCCTCCTATAAACAACCACATAACGTAACTGACAACCCACCGAATCCTGAATTAAACACTAATTTCATTATACGCGAAATTAGTCTTTAAAACTAAACCTACTCGGTTACGTTATGTAGTAGTTTATAGGAGGCCCCGACTTCAAAAGGTTATTAAAAATTAAGAGATCGTAAATAATTAGTTAGGTATTTCAAATAATTCATAGTATAGTAATTTAAATCAGTGTTTATTTTATAATTCGGTGTTTAGTTTAGTTGATTTTTGTACTGGAATTGTAAAATAAATTTCATTTCTATGTTTGGGTAGGAAATAGAATGTAAGTGTAAACAGTTATTTTTTGCTTTTTAGTTCCTGGGTATTTTTTGAAGGCGGTTTTTTTTATTTAAAAGTAATTTATTTTTTGCTTTTTAGTGGTGTAAATAACACGGCGAGCGTCTCGGAGACTTCCGACAACTGTGAAGAAAGGCTTTTTCAAAAGCGTAAATATGTACAAAAAAAAATTGTCTTCATCATTTGTTCAACTTAATCAAAGTTTGCTTTCCGAAAGCGAATGCACGAGTCACTAAAAAAAAAGAAAAAAAAAATTGCTTTAAGTTTAAATTTGTAAAAGTGTAAATTTTAGAATTGTAATATTGTAAATTGTAATTTATGTTTCGCAATTACTGTCATGTAACTCGTGATAAAAATCGCATGTTTCTTCACATAGCGTTACTATAGATGAAGATTAAAAATTCCACCAGAACGAATTTTATGTTTGCTTCAGAGAATCCTTAACTCAAAATTTTCATTATCATTACTCTTAATAATATATATTTTTAGTACTTTCTTTAACTATAAGTGAAGAAAGTATAAACCTTTGTTTTACGGCCTTTGTTTATCAATGGGTTTTATATTTAATCGTTTGTGAGGGAAATTGCATGAAATTTATTGTTTTACCCTTAACTTTTCCCTAAAGAATAAATAGGGTAAATCAAAGATTTGGAACCTAAGTTAGACCAACCCTAAACAAAACCACCACTAAACAAAAAAAAAAAAAAAGCATAAAAACCGTCTCGCTAAGTGAGACGATACACGAAGTTAATAAAGTACAAATCGATTTACATGTGGGTATGATATTTGAAAAGTTACCTCAATTTCATCAAACCTGAACTTGATTACCATTAGACCGCCGAGGAAGTATACCGTTTCAGACAAAAAAAGAATTTTCCTTATCGGTACAGGCAGGGGCGTGCACAGAAATTTTGGAGCCAATCACAAATGACTTTTCCGGGCCCCTCTCCATATTGCTTACCCCTTAATTATAAAAATTTAATTAGTTATTGTTATTAGTTATAAAAATATTGGGCCCCCTTCAGGCTCGGGCCAACAGGTGTCCCTCCCCCCTCCCTGTGCAAGCCCCTGGGTACAAGTGTCTTCGAGTATTTATGGAACATTGTACAAAGGAAAAACAAATCCGACGAGTTCAGAACCTCCTCCTTTTTTTGAAGCCTGCTAATTAATGTAACCCTAATTTCCAATTGAACTGGCGGCATTGTGAACAGGGCTGTGGAGTCGGAGTCGGAGTCGGAGTCGAAGAGTCGGAGTCGGACTGATTTTGAGTTAAAGGAGTCGGAGTCGGAGTTGTTAGAAAACATGCCGACTCCGACTCCGGGCTTCTTTTTTTCTTTCCCTTTCGCTGACTCTCCTTGCATTTTTTAAAAACTGACTTCCAATTGGTTCGATTACATGTATGAAAAGATACTAATGAGAAAATAACTGCCATTATTGCAATGAGCTAGCTTGAGTGCTTACAGAACTTTCTGTAGCCGTCCCCTAGTTTGCTTGCTTTTTAACTTAACTAATAGCAACTGTCAGCAAACGGTTTTGTTGCCTAACATTTTCAAGTAATCACTTACAAATAAAAATAGAAATATAGTGTTTTTTGTTCGATCTCAGTTGTAAAATAGTAAAAGAAACGTAACAAATTAGTAAGTTGAGGCCCGTAGCTAATGTTGAAACGTTTAAGGGTGAACGGCAAATTCAAAAAAGTTCTGGCGCGAAAGCACGAATCCAAAAGATCCGACGAAATAATCTAATGGTTTTTTCTTTATTAAGACTATTTATAAGCTTGATTCTCACTAAAAAATATGGAACAAAATAAGTGTAAATGATTTCTTGATTACAACACTCAATAATTTGCAGTTAATCTTAAAATCTTCATATTAAGGTTAACTCTAAAGCAGCAAATAAAATTTAAATTAAAAATTTTGCGAATGAGAAACATAGGTATAGTAAAAGCTATTCGTACAAATTTGTATACCGCCGCATTTTGTGTAAAATTAGCTCCTGATGTATATGCGCCCTATTTTCGTTGCAATTTTATTGATGAAATATAATTTAAAATATATTCGCGAAAATTTTCAGAATTAAAGTATTTATATTTTTTTAATGAACTCTGAAATTAACTTTGGTTACCATCTACCAGATGGGTGTCACCCGGGGCAAACCACCCCCTCTCAAGAACTTGGATTTAGAAAAAAAGGTTTTTGTTTTCCCTTCAAAAATTAAAAGCACACGATTTGATCAATGTCTATTTGTTAAACATTAAAGGGGAGCAAATTACAGATAATCCTTTTCAAATTTTTTAAAAGGTATTTTTAAGTCATCTCACTTTTTAACTCGTAATTATTGGAAAATTTGATTTTTAAATTGAATTTCTGACGTTGTATGCGTCTTGGGTTTACAATAAAAAACAAAATGCGAAATTTTCATAAAAAGGAATTAATACTTCAATCTCTGTTTAGAGGTTTTCCCCCTTCCCCTGAAGGGAGAGAGGGAGTTGAAAAAATACAATTAAAAAAAAATCCGGAGTCGGAGTCGGAGTTGGAGTCGGAGTCGGGCGTTTCAAAATCCAGGAGTCGGAGTCGGGGTCGGAGTCGGCCATTTTCCTTCCGACTCCGCAGCCCTGATTGTGAAATAGTAAATCTAGAATATTGGTTAAACTTCAGAAATCATACACAGTTATAATGTATATTATTAAAGAATGTAAATTAAATCGTGGGGGAGGGGTGTTCTGTATTCAATCCCCCCTCAATTGAACACTAAATATATTTAAAAATTGGAATAATAAATAAAGAACTTTATATTTTAGTGCCTAAATAAAGTTATTTATTAGTAAATAAAATATTAAGGTATTTGATTCAACTATTAAAGTAGCAAAATATATTTAATTTACTGCTTTGCTAACGGCCAAAAAATTACCATGCGGCGCAGCGTTGAGAAAATTAATCATCCATGTTCAGCGAGAATTAAGAAAGCCAAAACCTTAGATGTGAAAATACACCGATCACAGCAACACCACGTGATCATGACGTATGAAATTTAAAGTTTCTTGGATTTCTCCGGGACCCCTTATCAGATCCAGACCAAATTACAATGGGACCATCTGGGAAGTATACCCTTCCAAAAAAAAAAAAAAAAATTCAAATCGGTCCGGTAGTGTTAGAATAATTCGAAAACACACATAAAAATAAGCCGCAATACGAAATCATAAACTCCTTTTTTGAAGTCGGTTAATAATAAAGCTCAACTTCTGGATGTATGGATCTCTGACATACATAGCGCCTAGACGGTTCGGCCGATTTTCATGAAATTTGGCATAAAACTAGTTTGTAGCATGGGTAGTACCTCGAAGCGATTTTTCAAAAATTTGATTTTGTCCTTTTTCTATTCACCTTTAAAGAACATTTTACCGAGCAAATTATCATGACATGGACGAGCAAATTACCGAAACGTGGATGAGCAAACTACCATAACATGGGCGAGCAAATTAACACAGTAAATTGGCGAGAAAATCATCATCCATTACTTGTAAAATATACAGGCGAACCAAAAGACCTTTTAATTTTCTACTACGGGCAAAGCCGTGTGGGTACAACTAGTAAACCATAAAATTAACATCTTAATTTTTAATAAACCTCGGTAAATAAACTACTTGCTAAGATATGTTAACACCCTTGAAAAATAACCATTCTTATTCTCAAAGCGCGTTATTTAGGCGTGTTTGTGTTGGAATAAGTGTGGGTTTGTGAAAAGTCATTTTCCGTTCTTAAGATTCAGTTGAAAACGTTAACCTAGTGAAAAATGGTGGAAAAGTTGTTTTCATGTTAAGCATTATGTTCTTTTTGTGAAGAGTAGGATGTGGAACACATTAAATATGCATTCGAAGACTGCTTGACAAAACCTTTTCTTGAATAGGCAAAGGTAGTCTTTTTTACTTTGGCTTAATCGATTGTAAAATACGTGTCAGAATAATAGAATGCAGACTAATTTTTCAATATGTTACACAAAAACATTATTTGATCATTCCATGCGAAATGAACAAATCAGCTGTGGCTGACATGTCACAGATTTCAATGAAATTTGTGTTTAGGTAAAATATGTCTAAGAATGAGTGAATGCAGTATATGAAGTTCAAAAGATTTATTTTATTGTTTTATGAGTAGACTGTAGCGTACTTTGCGACAATCATCAATGTAGACATCAGAAGTTGATGCTGACGGTAGGACTAAATTTTCAGAATCCATAATAGCCATCAGTTTGTGTCTCAATACCTCCGTAAGTTATAGATATTAAACTAAAAAAAAAATAATAAATTATTATCATTATGTACACAAATCTCGATCAGGAAAGATGAAAGTGAAATGTAGTTGAAGCTTTCATTAAATCTGAGATATTAAGAAAGATTGAAAACTTGTCAATAAACTTCCTATTTTAAATTACCTTGCTAGCTCCTTTGATGAAGAATGCAGTAGAAAAAACAACAAATAATGAAAATTCATTTATAAATAACTTCATGTTCTAATATGGTAATTGTTTTAAAACCTTTTGATTGAGAAATCACATTAAAAAAAAGTTAAAATCTCTAAAAAAAATTTTTTAAATCTATTTGAGATGCTGATTTGAACATAAGAGAGTAAGAGAATGTGGGGCAAAGTGAAATGGTGAAATATTTGCTCTGATTTTAGTGCCACTGACAGGGTGTCACAAAAGTGACTGGTCACTTTAAAAATTAATAAAAACTAAACGGGTGTAGATAGAAAGGCACGGTTTGTTGCAATAGGCTTAGGACAATAGTAAATTTTCATACATACAAACATAGAAATTAGTTACAATGTTCCTCAACAGATGGCGCTACAGGTAGTTTAAAAGGTATAAAATTAAAACGCAGTCTGTAAGATCGCCAAAATGACCGGTATATTTGAAAAATCAATAGACCAAACGGGCAGCGACAGAAATACATCGTTTGTTCGCAATGTGCTTGAAAAAACAGTAAATTTTCAGACAGACACACCTGAAGCCTCCTCTAAATACCTGCAGCGCCATCTATTGTCGAACACTGTAACTAATTTTTTATGATTGTATGTATGAAAATTTACTGTTGTCCTAAGCATAATGGACACCCTGTATCTAATAATATTTTAACTTTGCTGTAGCACATGTAGCTTATTCCAGACAGGAAAAAACGCCGCCGAAGATTGAAGCAGATGATGATACACGCAATTTTCAAAAATTGATACTCATATTGTAATATTTTGTTGCAAAGCAAAAATTATTTTTGTTATTATAAAATGATAAACTTCTTGAAATTAGGGGCCATTCATGAATTACGTAAGAGTCCCGAGGGGGAGGGGGGTGAAAAAGTCTCTACATATCCTTTCTTTGGAGGAGGGGGGGAGGGGTCATACACATTCTTACGTAATATTTTCGAAATCGATATTTTATATCGGAAATCGCGCGGTCAAGTGGTTTATCAGAGGTCATATTTCATTTGCGTATGGAAGGTAAAAAAACGTATTAGGAGGAGCTGTTTTTTTATTTGTTTTACAAAGAATGAATGGTGTAAAATATAATAAAAGAATCGCACTATGTATGGCATGTTTTATTTTTAATTATTATTGCATCATATACAAAAAAATGTAGAAAAACCTTTAGTCTAGATTCCATTTTTTTTAGTAAATATTTCTTTATACAAAAAGGTTTTATTTTTTATAGTGAATTTAATAACCATGCTAGTGATATGATTCGTTATTTTATTATTTTGAAAAATGAAATGGAATTTTACGGGAGGGAGGAATTTGAAAAATCTTATGTACCCATACATGGGGGGAGGGGAGGGGGTCAAAAATTGCCAAAATCTTCCTTACGAAATTAATGAATGGCCCCTTAACACTTTAAACACAAATTGAGATCTTCTAATATTCGGTGCATTATTTATTTAAACTGACACAATATACAATTAACAGGCAGAAAAACTTGACATATGTGCAATATGGGAAGTTTTTCTGCCATATTGCACATACGGCATTTCATGCAATTTTTTTTTTTTCTTTTTACTCTTGCATGAAAAGCAAAATGAAACTCATTATGAAACAAAAACTCAAAAGAGAGTGCTTCGAAAAACTCAATTGCAACTTGCAAGAAATAGAAAGATATAGAAATAGAAAATAGAGTGATATAGAAAAAGAAAGTCGCAAAAAAATTGTCTCAACTGCAAAATAAAATTTGGCCACTGATTTACAAGTGAAATCAACTGTTATTCAAAACATTCATCAGTATTTAGACTTCCAGAGTGAAGGTTTGCATAGTTTAGTATGGAGAACCGAAGATAAAATTTGCAGAAACAACATCCCATATAGAGAAAGTCCGAATTTTAACACTAATTCTGACGAGCTGATGTGTGCATCACATGACCAAAAAAGAGAAATTTCCCTCATAACAACCCCAATTCAAGATTTCAATGGCGCAGTCTGCGCCATGACCCCCCCCCCCAGATCCCCTCCACCGTTTCATCTCATGTCACGTTTTTTTTTTTCATTAACATATTGTTCCAAAAAAAGTTCGCAGCCATGCTAGTCTTGCTCCTTCCTCCCCCCAGTAGCGTCATTATGGGATCTAGCGTCCCTGGCGAACTAAAGAAATTGCGCCCCCCCCCCCCGCTCCAGGGTCTCCCACATGGGAAGTCACCGGAGGTTATTATGATCTCAAAAAAAGAAAAAAAAAAGAATATATATATATATATATATATTTATTAGAGACGTACGAGTACTCGGTAACTACTCGGTACTCGGCCAAATTCTGATCAGATACGCGACCTATACCGAGTAGTTGCAGAAAATTGGATATTGTCCAAGACAGATACTAAAATTTATAAAAAAAAGAGCAAGCATTATATTCTGCAATCATTTACAATTAAAATTTTTAAGTCAAATTAAAATGTTGAGAATAATGAAGTTTGTAATGCTTCAATGGAATGAATCTTTATTTTAATGTCCCCAAAGTAAATAAAACTTATTAATTAAAAATTATGCAAAAAAGGTAAGTATAGAAAATATGGAATTTTTATATTAAAAATGGATTTTTGCTACAAACAAAAATTAGTTATAAAAAATTTAAAAATACCTTTGCATAAAAAAATAAAAGGAAATAAAACAACGTTAAAAGCACAGTGCGGGAACACTGCAGACACGTGTTTTGGCGTTACAAGGAATTCCTTTTCAATGCACAAAATGGGAGCTCGTGGACTTAATGGCATACGACAAAAGTCGGATTTTTTTGTCGAATTCTACATTCTTTAGCTCACATGTTATGCACTGAAAAAGACGTTACTTGTAACAACGGGGGGGGGGGGGGGGGGGGGGGGGGGGGGGGCAGGAAAACGTGTCTGCAGTGTTCCTGCACATTTGTTTTATCTGCTTTTAAAAATTATTTATGTTTGGCGGACTAGAACTATAATTGATTGATATACAGTGAAACCCCTCCTAACGGACACCCCTCTTATGCAGACAATTTTTAATTCCCCAGTTCCAATGCAAATAACATTATTAAACCCCTGTCCTGCGGACACTTCTCTATTGCGGACAAAAGAATTTGTGCTGTTAGTGTCCGCATTAGAGGGATTTTACTGTAATTTGTTTTAATTCCAACTTGATTAATCATACCTTTTATTTATTTATTTTTAATTTTAAAAATATTTTTTTATAAAATTTTTGACACAAACAAAATTGTTTATGTAATGGGTAATTAAATTTCAGCAGGAATTTAGTTTTAAAAACTATTATATGGACAAGTAGGTCTGTACTACTATTCCAATAAGTTCGAAATTCATCACATGTGTGTCGGTGGTTCTTCTTAAAACGTAATTGGTACTTGGTAACTCGGTACTCGGCTACTCGGCCAAAGTGCTACACGGTACGTCTCTAATATATATATATATATATATATATATATATATATTTGGAACATTTTGATTAGTTGATTCGACAATTAGGAGGCAGCATTGTAATTTTTTTTCTTGTTTTCTTTTTTAGAATTGTTTTCAATGATGCTCAATGTTCCTTCTTTCTTTTTCATTATTTTAAAGCATTTTTCAAATTCTATGATAAAAAAAGGAAGAAAAGAAAAACCTTCTGATTTTTTTTAAAGCGATTGAAATGCCGCTCCTGGCTGCTGCGCCCCTGGCGAGAACCACTCCTGCCAACCCCTAGTTACGCTACTGCCTCCCCCTGTCACAAAATGTCACAATTTCCCACTCTCCCTCTCCAAATTGTGACACGATTTGTGGACGACCCCTAAGTTTACTTACAAGCCTCCCCCCCTTCAAGGTAAAAAATAAAAATATTAATCTCACTCCCATTGCATTTTCCTCAACAATCATTCTTCCGCGCTATACTTCACGGATTTATTTTCAAGAATGAAACCAGCCGACAGTTTTCAGCTGCATTTGATGAATGGAGACGTCAGGGGCTTACAGTTTTCAGCTCACAATCACTGCACTCCAAAACTAATTGCTGAACCTATTTCAAAAAGTAATTAGAAAAAGTAACAAGTTAAGTTAATGCAAAGCGTTGCTGCACGATTCGACTTCTGGGGACCTTCATTTCGTGTGTATGACTGAAAAATCCAATTCTACAACTGCTCTGAAGTCATATTCCTTCAGGGGCTCACCGATGGGAAGTCATTGTGATCTCCCAAAACACTTCTTATTCTGTAAATTTTCTCTGACGATTCGGCAAAATTTCGAGTTTCATTTGGTAAAATTATCAGTAATTTGAAGTTCCAATCGACAAATTGAGAACTTTCACCCTCCCAAAAATTTAAGTTAGGAGCACCCATGTATTTCTTGATCAGTTTTAATAATCATTTTTTTTCCTGCAGAGCTTAAAGTTAAAAAACAATTTATGAGCAACTGCGGGAAGGGGTGCGGGGGTAGAGCGAAGCATGTAGAAGACATCGATTAACCCGCCGCTCCCATCTAAATTTTTGATTTTAAGCCATATTTCCAATGCTTAACTTTCTGCTTGATTACCGATGAGATGGAAAGGCATACAGGTGGAAGCGGGGCGCAACTATTAGTTTGCAGAAGTAGCGACACGTCCGCCATCTTGGGGCCAAACGATGCTTTTTTCTATGTCTGTTACGGTGAAATAGCGTGTTTTACTTCTTGCCATAAGCCTTGTCCAGTTGTAAATGCTGTTTTTTCTCGGTCATCAGGGTGTATCTCAACCTGCCAGTAGCCGCTCTTCAAGTCCAGGGTCGAAAACCACTTGTGTCCGGACAGAGTGTCCAAGGTGTCGTCTATCCGTGGAAGAGGGTAATTGTCTTTCTTGGTGATTTCATTCAGCCGCCGGTAATCGACACAAAATCTGGTGGAGCCATCTTTCTTTCGGACCAAAACGATGGGAGAAGCCCAAGGACTGGATGAAGGTTCGATGACATCATTCTCCTTCATCTCTTTCAGGAGGGTCTCAACTTCTTCCTTCTTGGCGAATGGTAGTCGTCTTGAATGCTGCTTAATAGGGGGGTGTTCTCCAGTGTAAATCCTATGCTGCGTTAAATTCGTACGGCCAACATCCTCCGATGTAGATGAAAACAGATGCTTGAAGTCATCCACCAATTGTTCCGCAGCAGTTCTTTGATCTTTCGATAAGGGTGCACTCCCAATTAACTTCGATGTCAAGGACTCAGAAGACACAGTCTCGTGGGAATTGATTCTTCTAATGATGCAGTTTACTGGAGTACAAGTTGCCAGCACTTCACCTTTCCGGATATTTCTTGGCCTTTCACTCACGTTGACGACTCGCACAGGAATTACATCTTTAGAAAGGTCCACCAGCGTAGATGCTACCAGCACTCCTTTCGGGCTATTGCTTAAGTTGGGGTATTCAATGAGTCCAAATCGAAAACTGTTGCTTTCTTCAAGGGAGCCAGGTATTAATGATTCTGACCTTGAGCGAATCGATAAATCTGTTTGGGCTATTATTTGATGAGCGGATTTTACATCACTTTCTGCAGGGAAAACGGCTATGTCTTCTCTCATCGAGTGCAGCTCATTAGTCTTGAAGTCGAGAGTGAAGTCATATTTCTTCAAAAAGTCCAATCCGAGAATGAAGGGGTCCGTGATATTAGCGACGAATGCCGTATGATGGTAGGTGGCATTCCCAAACACTATTTCCAAGTCCACTTTACCGTCAGTCTCGATCTTGTCACCTGTCACAGTCTGGAGACTTACGCGTGGCGATGTCCACAGCAGTTTCAATCCAAATTCACGAGCCACATCTGTCCTAATGATTGTCACATTGGCTCCAGTGTCAACAATCAGTCTGCAGGGGTTCCCATTTACATGTGCGTAAATGAAAAGTCCATCACTGCCACTACTAGAAGAGGAAATCTGCAGAGCTCTAGTGGTGGTAATTTCCTTCCCTCGCGTAGCTTGGCGAGCCGGACAACTCCTTCGCAGGTGTCCTTCACTACCGCATTTCCAGCACTTCTGCTCTTGTTTCTTTTGGGCTGTTATGCTGCTCAGATGTCTTGTCAAGTCACCGAGTTGTCTCTCAAGTTCAGCGAGGTGGGACGACCTGGAATCAGACTCATCAGCTTCCTGAGTCCGGATTAGATGGCGATCCACACGGGTTGCTTCTTGGGCGGCCTCGTATCTCATCGCATACACAACGGCAGAATTCAGGTCTTTGACATCCGCCATCCGTAGAGCTTTCTGGATTTCCGGATCTCGAACCCCGTCGATGTAGTAGTTGAGTGCCAGGTTGTCTCGAACATCCGCAGGGCAGTCGTAAAAAGCAAGATGAGACAGTCTCTCGATGTCCGCTGCAAGCTCTTGCAGGGTTTCCCCAGTTTTCTGGAAACGGGACTTCAACTGGAGTCGGCTGAAATCTTTCTGGCACTTCTCACCGAAGCGAAGCTCCAACGCAGCTGTGAGGGCGGCGAAATCCAGGCGTTGGCTGTCCGGAAGGGTCTGGAGAATGTCCGCTGCGTCACCCGATAACAGGCCAGACAACTCCTCTCCCCCCCGCTTCGTTACGCCACCAGTCGTCGATCTTTGAACTTGGCGCGAAACTTTGAAAGCAGTGCAGTTTGCAGGCACACAGTAGTGCTGCTTTCTCTGGTTGAAATAGATGAAATAGGAAATATGTAACTTCGGATGCACATTCTTGAACACAATACTGTTGGATTTATCTCATCCTTTAAACGTACCGGAATGTAGAGGCAATTAAAATATTTATATATATATATATAATAAGTCTTGTAAGTGTCTGAGTGTCTGCTGAGTGAAAGGGAGTCAGCGATTTGCGCTACCGAATAACAACCTGCATGAGAAGAAAAAAATCGGGCGCCTCATGGAATAAATTTTAAAGTTCGGAGGTAAGTACTTTTCTCAGATAAATAAATTAACATTTTATGCTTCATGCAGTTAAGGTTACTTAACTTTTCCTCCATTACACAAACAATTGTCAGTTTCCTTTCTGATATCTTTGTAATTTGTAATTTCAGCATACTGCTTTAATATTTGAAACGGTTAACTTGCAACTTTTTATTTCTTTATTTTTTCAACCTTGTACACGCATTTATTCGAAATGGATTTTCCAATCTGACAATATACATGTGTCAAAATTTTCCGCGAATATACTTGTTGCTATCAGAAGCAACGTAACTTGGTGTTGATATTCAGGTAATATGTAAACAAGTTTATTGAAACAGGCTTTTAACTGAACTAATCTTATATTTTCGGTTTCGATTAAATTGTTTCATACGCTAGCATGTGTTATTTTGATCAAAAAAACATTCCTTGATGGGCTTCCGTAGTTCTGAGGTAAGAAGATTAGCTTTGAACGCCGGAGGTGATGGGTTCGATACTCAAACATTTCCCCCCAACTACGCCCCTGCAATGTTATTCAAACAAGCTGGTTCTGTGCGCAAATTAAAAAAAATGTTTTTTTTTTTTTTTTTTTTTGGCACTGTTGTCTTTAAGTTTTATGATATTTATGTACAAATTGTGGTTGAGGTTAACGGTATTCATGATTTCTGGGCTTGCGAAAGATTACTTTTTAGCAGTGGATACAACGTGTTTTTGCCAAATGCTCTATGCTTGTTTGTTATGCTTAAAAAAGGCAAAATGTCTTGAACTATATAATTTTTGAACTCCTTGGGGTTTTCTGTTAAAAAGCTTTCTGGAACTCTGAAACTGTAACATAAATTGAATTAAGATGCTGTCCATAAAGGATGTTGCAAAATTTTGAACAAATCCCCCCCCCCTCCTTGTTACATGTAACGCTGTTCAACATGAGCATATTGTTATAAACAACGCATGATATCACACTTCTTGTTATCCTCTACCTTCCCCCTGTAACAAAAATGTCACACTGAATTCCTAAAAGAGCCTACTCAGCAAAATGTTGATCTAAATTTAACATATATGAAGTTTTAAGTATTGAAGGAAAGTTGATAAAATGGTCATACTATGAGAAGTTTTTTGAAAAAGGTTACTTTGTCATCAATTAATGCTCTTTAAAATAATTTTTCAAAAGCCTAAAATGATGAACTATTAAAGCCCCTCCCCCCTACACAAGAATCATTAGCAGCAGAAAAAAGCTGAAAATGGAAAAGTAGCCAAATTCCAAATAAAAAAAAAGGCTGCTTTGATATTGAATACATTTTTTTTTTGATGTACAACATATACAGTATTCATGATGTTGTATAAATCATTCTTTAATTAACGTTTTTCAAGTTGAATTCCTGTGTAACTTTTCGAGAGTGCCCACCGAAGGGGGGAGGGGTAGGAATCATAGTCTCATAATAATGATAGCTTTTAAACGGCTATAGTTATAAATAACTGTGCCCTTGAAATTTTAAGGGAGATGGGGGAGATGTTTATGGGGTATTTTTCTTGAAGTTTTCATAATTGAAGGAGGTAGGGCACCGTTTACTTTGGGGGATGGCACCCAAACATTCATGCCTTTTTAAAAGCATAAATTTGCTAAGCTAAGTTAACATTAATAATCTGGTATTATGTATTTTAATTTGATGTTATGTCTTTGAAACATACTGCAGTTATGTTTCTCGTTTACTTTAGTAAAAATGTTTATTTATATTTTAAAATTTCATTTTATTCTTATTCAAATACAATAGTAAAATTATTTTTTGTTTTGATGTAATTGTAAAATGAAAGTTCATTTATTTATTTGAATACTTCTTAAGACTCAATGTTTCAATACAATATAGGAGTTGTTAAAATGCAATTAGTGTTAAAAAAAATTTCAAATGAAAAATAAAACTATGTTTATTTATCACTTTGTTTTTACAAGATTGTAAAATAAAATCGTGTTTAGTTATTTGAATACTTTGTAAGACTTATAAATGTTTTTATGTGAAATACTATGAATTAAGCTCAGTGTATTTTTTAATGCATGATTATTGGTTCCTTTTTATGTTTTCAAATGAAAAAGTAGAAGTTTTAATACTACTAAAATAGTAGAAGACAATAATAAATAAACCAAATAGTTTAATTAAACCAAAATACTAATCGAAGTGCTCACTTCCCAATATCATTGTGGATCGACGAACGATGACGTCATTTGCTAGTTGGATGGCCTTCCTATCTCGAAGGCCTCGCGTCACCTCTCAGGGATGCTGCAAGATGACAGGCCTTGGTAGCAGAGTCCCATCCGTTCGCTTCCGCCACTATCATTAACTGAGTTTTGTAAACCTGCCACGAAGTTTTCCCATCAAATGTGGCAAGTTTAATCGACGGTTGAGCAACCGATGTGGGAGCGCCAAACTGTACAGAGCTGCTTTCCGCGGTCGCCAATCTCCTTTCCAGGTCTTTAAAGATGTCTTCTTTAAGTTGATGAAATTTTCTATCTTCTTCTTCCAGTTTATTTTCTACAGCATTGCATCGGCCTTCAACGTAACTTAATTTTTCTTCAAATTTCTCTTCGATTTTATTTTTCACTGCGATGAATCGGCCTTCAACTGCCTCAAACTTTCCTTCAATAGCATCAACTCGATGCTCTATCTCATTAAATTTATTTTCCATCACAGTCTTTACCGAAGTAAGATCGTTTTTAATTTCCTCTTGGTTAGAAACTAGGTCATTTTTCAGCACTGTTAAATCACTTTTCAATTGGTTTTGATTAGCCGCCATACCATTTTTTAATTGTTCTTGATTAGCTGCCATATCATTTTTAATTGTTCTTGATTAGCTGCCATATCATTTTTTAATTGTTCTTGATTAGCTGCCATATCATTTTTTAACTGTTCTTGATTAGCTGTAAAACTTGCAGTCAAGTCACTTTTTAATTGTTCTTGATTAGCCGCCATATCACTCTTCACAGAGGTGATTGCGTCAAGAAGTTGTTTTAATTGTTCATCCATTGCGCGAGTAATCACCATAAAAATAAAGTCCTAATTCAAAAAAAGTCTTTATGAAAAAATGTCCAAAGTCACTTACTCCAAGAAAGTCCAGAAGAAGCCCCACGTTGGGCGCCAAATTGTAACGGATTCGGTGCGACTTCCACTTTCTTGAAATGAAGACACAGTTCTTGATAAAAACACAGGAAATTTATTTACACTATATACAGGAAAGATCGTCGACAACTGCTAAATTATTCATCAGCAATTAAGCAATTATCACACAACACCGTAAACTCAACGTTTACACACGTATTTACTTCCAAATACGAAAACAACACAGCGAAATGCCTCGCAATAAACAGAGCAAAAATGCTCTCCCCCCAGTTCGAAATATCAATCGAAACTCCCCTGTTTATAAATCGCTAACGGCTTATATAGACACCGAAAAGAAATTTCTCAAATATTCCACACGCTTCTGTAAAGCAGTAGACCGTTATCAAATTTTATCAATGAACAAAAAGGAAATAGGGGGTGGTATACTTTAGCCATATGAAAAGGGGTTGTATATTCATTACGGGAAACTATTTACAGGTTACGTTCCTACAATAATTACTATTTACAGGATTTGTAACAATATTGATGGAGGAGATGAGGAAAAGTTTGCTTTATATATATATATATATATATATATATATATATATATATATATATATATATATATATATATATATATATATATATATATATATATATATATATATATATATATATATATATATGATAGATGTCTTCAATCAGTGGCCCGCCGAAGGTATTCTGATGGCCCGGGAACAAGAGCGCCCATATGCAAAATTTTAAGGGGGGGGGAGGGGCTCAGATATTTTCCCCATAGAAACCGATTTCAGTACAGATTAGAGTTGTTAAAATTTGACATTTTTAATAACTTATTCATTAATGGCTAGAGAAGAAATGTTTTTACATTTTTGCAAAGAAAAACGTGCTAAAAGCAAGGGAGTTCTAATTTCAAAAGGGGGGCTTGAGCCGTCACCTGCCCCCCCCCATATGGGCGTCCTTTCCCATGGAAGCTTTTTCGACAAAATACAAACGAAACTTCAAAAAGGTCAAAAAAAAAAAAAAACTCAGACGGTAACAAAAACTGCATTTCAAATTTGAAAAAAGAATTCGGAAGCAGATTTTTAGACTTCCGTGAGAATGAAATTTTTATGGAAATGTTTTCCTCACCGTTCTCGGTGGATACGAATAGTGTTCCACCTGAACTTCAATTAGAATTTGTAGATATGCGGCGTGATTCTGCGCTAAAATATAAATCTTTTGAAACACCTTCATTAATAGACTTTTATACCATTAATAGACTTTTATTCCGACTATTATTGTCCAAAGTCAAGTATCCAAAAGTACGTAAACATGCGTTTTTCATTTGTTCTATATTTGGTAGTACGTTTAACTGGTTTAACTGATCAGCATTTGGATACTACATTAAGAATCGCAACTACACAGATTCGTCCGAATATTGAAAGTTTAACAAGGCGAAAAACAATGTAAAGTTTCTCATTACGAATGAAGAGGTTGAAGTCCCTTTAGTGATGTGTTGTTTTTCTTTTTTAAGAAATACTAATTTTTATTGTTGATGAGTTTTGAAACATCGTTATGTATATCACCATTTTTCTGTTTCAATATAAAAACGTACAAAAGTACATTGACTCCCATTGTATTGAACTTAATTTTTTGAGCACAAAACAATGGACAATTTAAAAACTGTTAACCCTATATTTCTACTTTAAAATTACTTAAAGTTCTGTAACATCTTTCCATTTTCAAATTCCTGCCTACGTTAGTAATTTGACTGTTGTGTGGTCCTCAATCCATGTGCATGTTTTGATGCGGCTTTCGGTGGTTGAATACCCCTATATGTTAGGGTACACATTACACAGAACTTATTTCAAACAGTGTGAAGTTGGTATTTCTTTTGGGCATTAATATATAAAACCAGGTGTTAGCTTCCTATTTTCTTTCACCTTTACCCTTTTACACTTTTATAGACCGAACAACTAAGACTACATACAAGAACAAACTTTTTCCCGCAGTTCAACTATAGACATTGTGTTTTACGTCAGAAAACGCCATTGAATTTTGATGCGCAAATATAAAAATTCAACACGATTTGTAAATAATCCTCTTTATTACCCTTTCCCGCTATTCTTATGAATGAATGTATCATTTCATCAAATGTGTAACGCATTTAAAATCCAAATTGCGCGAAATCGTCGTTCTTTCGCTCGCCTTCCAACTATTAAACCCAAGGAATGACCTCATATTCCATTGTGCCTGACGATGAAGCACGACTTCAGATGAAAAATTGTTATTTTATTCGAAAGTTCTTAAAATATACTTTGTTTTCTTTTCAGACACAACCTTTTGTTACGCGAATGTTAGCTAAAATGAGCAGTGACAAATGTTAGTTGCTATGAATTATTTGGAATTTAACGATTCATAGATTCATTCCTCTGTTTACTTTGCACAAATTTCGTGAAGATTTTTTTTTGACTACAATCTACATTGTATTTGTGAAAGAAGCAGGCGCTCTGTTTGTTTGTGTGTTTTTTTAACACGCTCATAGTCAGTAATAGTTTAAAAATAATAACAAATTTAAAAAAAAACCAAATAAATAAATAACATTTTATGTTTTCAGTTGTTCAAAAACTCATAACAAATACGGGCGGATGTGTGCATCACATGACTGCCTTTTACACTCCAATTTAATGTCCTTTCCCCATTACTGGCAATTTTAATGTGATTAAATAGTTTACTCTCTAAATATCACCAACAGTATCTAAATTAAAACAGATTAATTTTAAAAAACGCCAAATTTGTCGCCAAGTTGGCAACAAAACTTGGCGACCAAATGGCTGGCGATATATCGCCAAGCGTCCGCCAAGTTATAACACCACTTGAGTTTACATCGAAATTAACAATGATTTACCCCCAAAAAGGGGCAAAAGACCCCTTTAAAAACACCCGAATGCAACCAAAAGGGGAGGAGCACAACTAGACCCCACTAGGAGTCTACGTACCAAATTTCAACTTTCTAGGACTTACCGTTCTTGAGATATGCGACATACATACGCACATACGCACTTCAGCACATACACACATACATACGTATATACAGACGTCATGAGAAAATTCGTTGTAATTAACTCGGGAATCGTCATTATGGATATTTCGCGTATCTATATGTTCTTAGGTACTTATCCACGTGTGGTCGAGTCAAAAAAAAAAAAAACTCAATTCATTCGGGGGTGAGTAAAATGGAAATTAAGGTCGATTTTTGGGTGAAAATTTTTTCGCGAATGCAATACTTCCTTTTTTGTAAAAGGAAGTAATAACGACAGCATCCCCCCCCCCTTTTTTTTTTCCAAAATAATTTTATTAAAAGTTATGCTTTGACCTAATTAGTGCCCATAAAAGTAATTTTTGCAAACAAAAATATTTTTTATTACACCTTTGATACAATAGTGTTTTGCTGCACAAATAAATAGAATTCCTTCATGTCAAATTGAGATTTTATGCCAAATCATATTGGGTCATTTTCTTCCATAACATTTTTTTTACTACGTACCTTTATGCTGTGACAAGCTTCGCCTTGGTACTTTTTCTGAAGAAAATAATTTATTGATTGATAGTCTTCCACTGATATTTTGATTCAAACGGATCAGAAAAGAATCATGAAAGGTTAATGGACGATATTTCAGGCGTCCGCACATGCTCTTTCCTCTTTGTAATATTTTCATCAAGTTTTAATGAAATAAAAGTGTCCGATAGAGAAAGCTAAAGAAAAATCCATCATTAGAGTATTATTTTCGTATTTAGAGTATTCAATGCTTTAGAAGCTTCTTCTTAACAGCAAAAATACTGTTATTTATATATTTTTATTTATTCATGTAATGTAAGTTATGCTTATTTAACTGTTATTATTATTTGAAAAGAAGGATTATCTTAACAGAAGCATAACGTTAGAAGTAAATACATACAGCCTGTTTATAACAATTATAGTAACTATCTTTGGTAAACATTAGAAACTAAAGATGCTTTTATTTATAAAAGCTGAGCCTTAAGAAGGAATGCAAAAATATTTCTAAATGACATACGCCTGCAAAACGGTCACATTGCAATTCCTTTGAAAAGAACAAATTGAATGTAGGGGTAAGTCCAATTACACAAGTGGTTTTACCAGAGATTTTTTTTTTCTCTTTTCAATCATTTGTGTTTTAGTTTACGTGAATTAATACTTATGTACCGTTTTTTCCTTCTATAATAATTTGTATAAACTATCATGGCTGTTTATATTTGAATAAAATAACAACCTTTTTAGCGTAAAACTGAAACAGGAAAGGGTTAGCTGTTGATTTTTCTTGATATTTTTTGTTTTGCGTTCATCTTTTATGAATCATGTTCTGCACTCCTGACATTTACGCATTTGTTTGAAATGTAAAAATTATTTCACTATTTCGTTGCACTCAGGGGTGTGTTTAGAGTTTTAGCGGTCCTGTGCAAAATTTTGTTTTAATAGTCGATAGATTATCATTTTCGATATTTATTTACACTCTCCTAAAACATAACACATTTCATTAGCAGGTTTTTTTTTTTTTTTTTTTTTTGGAACAGAGATGGGATTTAGCCTTTCCGTGGCTCTAAGCTATTTCAGGTTTTGGGTATGTTTTGTAGTCCGAAAAACTTTTCTGTCGGTAGCAAAAAAAGACCATTTTTAGAAGTCCCCCCCCCCCCCACCGCCCCCACTATGTTGTAGTCTTTTTTTCCTGTGATACATAAGGCCATGCCTGACTTTTTTGTGTCGTTTTATTAATGTGCTGTTCTATCCTTCTTGAATTGAACTTAAGAGAGGAAATAGTATCAAGAGAGTGATGCAGAGCTTCCTTTTAAATGGGAAATAGAATATCTCCAATTTTCGGGGGTCCAGTTTTTCCCCGGAGAAATTTTTGTAAAACAGGTATAAGATTCTGCATTTTGAAGCCCTATAAGGGTTAATTGGAACTACAAAAATCTTTAGGGAAAAACAGGCAAACATCAACATTCTCTTATACAAATTACGATTATACGCAGTAAAAATTGTTTTCGGGTCGACAAATCAATGACAGCAGAGAGAAAAAACGAGGGAGAAGAAAATATTATGCATATTTCCTTACATCGTCTGTCGTTTCAATTCAATTAGTTTTTGATCACGCCTCCAACCCACCCACAAATACAACAATGAATTAAATACAAAATGATCGATAGTAAAAAAAAACGCTTTAAAGAAATGGTGCACAGATTTAGAAAATAGATAACAAGAGAGTAACTTGCTGCCCATTGGGACACTAATTTATAATTTATACATTTGATAAGAAATAAAATTGAAGCGCACTTTGCTTAGGAGTTTCAAAGACTTTTTTTCATGGACTCGAGAACAATTAAAATTATTTAAGGCACTTCATTTGCCCTTTCCAGTCTCTGAAATTTGTTATAAGATTGTGCAGGTTTACAGTATTGTTCTAACTTTGTAAGAAACAACTATTTTAAGTTTAAAAGAAAAAAAAAACTATAGATTTCTCATTAAACAACTTCTTTTCAACTACAAGTAGTGCAGAAAACGAAAAGGAATAGATGTAGTGTTAGTGTAATACATGTTTTTTTCAGGCTAAACAGATTAACTAAGTGTAGTAGAAGTAAGATAAAAGCAAGCAGTACAAAACAATTTCCAAAATACTGCAATCGGGATTAAATAAACTGCAAGATATGAAACATGTGAGTCAAAAACATTTATCTTAAGTTACAGAAACGTGAGAACCACGGTTTTTGCATTTTTAATGCAGAATGTGACAAAGAGCTGAATTTGACATATTTTGGCATTTCTCCCCCTACCCTCTCCCATTTTTTTTACAAACTTTAAATTTTCTGGTTTGTATTCACATTTTTCCAAATTTTCATTGATTTCAAGCACTTTAAAATGAAATTATTTTTTCAAATTACTTTTCATTTTTTAAGAACAAATCATAAAATTTTCGGGAGAAGGGGGCCGTTAACAAAGCGGGTGCCCTAAGCTATAGCTTGCTTAGTTTACAGGTAAATCCTTTTTTTATTTATTGTTTTAGTTTCTAATTTATTGAAATAATCGTCAAATATTTTAAGTATTGCAACGGAATGTATAGCTCGTTCAGCGGCTATTTTCATTTATATATACCTTCTCTGATGGTTTTCAGTTCAAAATAGTCGTTTTGAACACATTTTCAACAACCCAGTGACAGTTTTACTACTAGTAATCTTGTATTACAGTGTAAGGTGTTTTTTTTTTTTTTTTTCTCTCCTCAGAAAAGGACATTCGCTATTCTCGTCATTTTCTCTTCTGAACTATTCAGACGAGCTGATGTGTGCATCACATGACTTCCTTTTACTCCAATTTTAAAGTAATTTTCCCACTATTGGCAATTTTATTGTGATTCAATAGTTTACTCTGTAAATATCACCACCAGTGGACAAATTAAAACCATATTAAAAAAAATCGCCAAATTAGACTTGCGATATATCTCCAAGTGTCCGCCAAATTGTAACACCACTTGAATTTACATCGAAATTAACAATGATTTCCCCAAAAAAAGGGCAAAAGACTCCCTTATAGAAACAGCCGAATGCAACCAAAAGGGGAGGTGCACAACTAGAACCCACTAGGAGTCTACGTACCAAATTTCAACTTTTAGGACATACCGTTCTTGAGTTATGCGACATACATCCGCACATACATATATACGTATTTTCGGACGTCACGCGAAAAGTCGTTGTAATTAACTCGGGGAATGTCAAAATGGATATTTGGATATTTCGGGTGTTTGTACGTTCTTAGGCACTTATCCGCGTGTGGTCGGGTTGAAAAAAAAAGAACTCAGCATTAATTCGGGGGTGAGCAAAATGAAAATTAAGACCGAATTTTGAGTGAATTTTTTTTTTCGCGAATACAATACTTCCTTTTATGTAGAAGGAAGGAAAAAGAAAAAAAAGTCATTTTCTTTTTTTGTTAAAGATTTTGGAAGGAGTGTTGTTACTATGTGTAAAGTCTTTAAAAGACTGAAGGGGTTACTGCCCCCTCGCCCCCCCCCCCACCTAAATCCGCCCATGTTTCACTTAAATTTACTACAAGCAATTACAGAAGCAAATGGCACACGAAGAAAATACGCGCATACATTAAAATAAAAACAATTATATTTTATATTTTTCATAAGCTATACTTAAAACAATGACACTACGATGAAAATATCAAACGTTGCAAACTGATCAACAAAAATCCATAACACTAAAGTAGTTCATCGCATGTTAATTTGCAATTTTTTCATTAAAAATTAAAAGTTTGAAATTTCTGTTGAATGTAAAAATGTGAAAATAAATAAATAATTATAAAAAGACAAATTTTATATCGCTTATATTTTCAGAATACAATCGCGTACACTAATTGTAACTATTTCACACAGAAATATTTTATTCTCTTGTAATATTTTAGCGGCTCCTAAACTTCAAACTATTTTAGCGGCCCTGTGCGGCCGCACAGTTTGCCACCTCCTAAGCAGGGCCCTGGTTGCACTTATAGGGTTAATTCGTCGGCGTCTGAATGGATCCCCCCCCCGGATGATACTTGGGACAGGGACGTATCAACTTTAAATTTTGAGAGGCAGAATATTCAGTTTACGAATGAAACTTTGAATTTTACTGAATGAGAGAATATGAGCATGCGCACATTCCTACATCTAATGAGAATAGACAATAGGCATCATAAAAAAATAATAATGATATAAAATATTGCAACACTTCCTTAAAAAATTTCCGAATCGCCAAAAAAAAAAGTGCAGGATAAGGAAATTTTTTGGGAGGTCACAGTGACCTTCTAACCGGGGATGATTTGGGTATCCCTATTTCCTAACCTTTATTGGTTGAAAAGTTCAAATTAGGGATGCACCAATCAATTGGCATTATTCAGTAATCGGTCATAAAGGATATTTCTGTAATCCTGGTTCGCATTAAAAATATGAAATGAAATAAGTTTATGGTTTCTTGAATGTAAGTAGCACACAAAACTTGCAGTTGATCTCAATGTCTCTTTATTTAGGTTAATTCTCAAGCAGCCAATAAAATATAAGGAAGAAATATAGGTGGTACAGTAAAAGCTATTTGTTACAGTGTATAGGGTCTGGTGGGGTAAAGTGGTCATAAAATCGTAGGTTTTCAACTTTGGTGGAAAATAAATGCAACAAATTCTTTAAAAACTTCAACTTTTTTTGTTGTTTTTTTACATTGCATTATTAAAGAACACGGTACATTAAATTTTAGGAAGAGAAATATTGATTTTATTAGTTTTATAGAACTTTCTTTTCCCTATGTTTTTATGACCACTTTACCCCATGGGGTGGGGGAAAGTGGTCATAGCATGGGGTAAAGTTGTCATAGTTAAAAATAGATGCAAAACCATTATAAAGAACCCTAATACTTGTATATTTCAGTTGTTTTTATAGTTACAAGTATATTCACGAGTACATGCGTGTATACAAGAATATATACATGTCGTGTTATACACGAGTAAACACGTTCCTATATGAGTAGATACATGTATAAATCAGATACATTCATGCACGTGCCTACTCAAGCATATACGTGTATATACGAGTATATAAGCATGTATCCGTGATTACCTACAGGAGTGTATACGTGTCTACATGAGTACGTAGGTGTCACATGTATATACGTGGCACATATATGTACGTGTCACGTGTATATACGAGTATATACGCGTATAAACGAACATCATATGCGCGTATGCACTTGTATCTCGAGAAAATATGTGCATACTTGAGTATATATGTGTATAGTAGACGTATATACGCATATGTAAGTGTACATACATACATATACGGGTATACACGAGTTAATTCGTGGATACATCCAGTGCGTCTTTGGTACGTGTCTACTCACGTATATATAATATAAAAGCACGAGTATATACGCATGTATACGTTTAAACACGATTATATAGCTGTATAGACGTATATACGTACATTTACGTATATACTCCAGTCTATGTATGTATACACGAGAATATACGCTGATATACATGTCGGCTTACAGAGTGAATCTAAGCTCTTGGACAAAAATCAAAGGGGTGTGAGAGGGGAGGATAAGAAGCAAAGAATCATAAGGAAGTTATAATCACTGACGCGCTACATGCACACAAAGCCAGAAACTGATGGATGCAAAGCAGGGCACAAATTTGTTGCTCAAAGGTGATTTTACGTAACATTTTAGTTTTTAAGAAATATTTAGAGCAGTTGTTGAAAGTTTCGGTCTGTAGTAGCTCTAATACACGCTACGCAACAAAGGCGCAGCGGCTGATGAAAGTTTTTCAAAAGTCTCGTTATTGCAACAGAGAGGGATCTGTGAATGCGACGCATGTATTACAGCTCAAGGCCGCAAATTTCATCAATCGCTTTAAAACTTTCTTAAGTCCTAAAATGTTGTGTAAAATTGTATTTGTGTAACATATATATATATATATATATATATATATATATATATATATATATATATATATATATATATATATATATATATATATATATATATATATATATATATATATATATATATAAATTTGTGACTTCTTTTGCATCCATCAATTTCTCACTTTGCGTGCATGTAGCGCGTCAGCATTGTGTTTGTGACCATATGTTCCTTATTGAGTCTTCCTTCTTATCCTCTCCTCTAACACCTTTTAATAATTTGCTCAAGAATGTAAACTTACCCTATATACTTAAAATACACCACCAGCTCAGTTATTCCATCAGTTTCGTGCTTTTTAGCACTCATCAGCTCGGAATAGGAATCACATGAGCAGGTGGCGAAGAGCTGGTGGTGTATTTTAAATATTTCTGCCTTAGCCCTGGCTTAGGGCGGTAACTTACTACAAAATCACCCTATATACTTTTATATCATATGCTTGTATGTAAGTGTCTACTCGAGTACGTACGCGTATAGACGTGTCTACCTGAGTACATAAGTGTTTTTATATATACGTGTTTACGAGTGTAAGCGAGCATATACGTGTATAGTAGAACGTATGGCTGTATGGATAAAAAATACTTGCAGATACCCATATAGGTATTTATTGGCGCATATATGTGAATATGTCTATGTACATGTCTACACGAGTATATATGCGTATATATACGCATATACTCGTATATTTAACCCCGTTTACTGTAAAAACAATACATATTAAGTAAAATTAATATTTCATTTGTATCTGCCTCATACCTAAAGATTAAGTGACATTAGAAGAACAATATTCGTTAAGCCTAATATTATGACCACTTTACCCCATCTTACTTAAATTGTTCTAAAAAATTATCTAAATTAGATTCAGCTAACTGCTAATGAGTAAGAGTTCTTGAGACATGTAGGAAGCTTCCTGTACAGTCAATCTGTTCCTAATTCTAACAAACAAAATTTCCCAATGATGTTAAAATAGGTGTTCAGATTTTTAAATTTTTCATGTTCACGCAAAACATTTTTTTTTACCGAATAAAATTTTGCCAGTTGTAAAATATTGTATTCAAAATGTAGTTTCTAATTGCCTTACTCTAAAATAAAATTTTCACATCCATTCAAACATTCATTTCCAAGCTATAGCCATTTATTTTACGTATGACCACTTTACCCCATTGACCACTTTCCCCCACCAGACCCTACCGTCTATTTCTTCTCTCATATTTTAATTTATTGACTTCTGTAGAATTAACTTAATTATAAAGATATTAAGATCTAAATCTGAATTTTTGAGTGATGTGATCAAGAAATCCACTTATTTTATTTCATACTTTTTAGTGCAAACCAAGCTAATAGAAATAGTTATCAGAATGAAAAAAAAAAAACCTTTTTATTTTTAATTGTAAAAAATCTCAAACAAAGCAAAAGTAAACCACGATCTCTGATTTTAAAACAAAAAACTGATTTCTATCAGTTATTTTCATGATACTTTTTCGTTAAATCAATTGATGATGTACTTTTAAATATAACTAAAAAAATATATAACTCTTGTACATTTACGCTTTATACTGTCCACCTCCGAGAAGTTGAGCTATGGCCTCGAGCAAGTCTATTTCTTTCGAGGGAGAGCAATCAGTAAGAAGAGGAATTGTTAGGCGCAGAGTTAGGCTACCATTACAACTCATGTATCGGCGAGAAAATCCTGTACCTCTTGCTACTTCTTGCATGCTGAACAGTAATATTGTTCGCCAAATGGGCAATAACACTGCCAACTAAATCCGCAAGTTCTTAAGCCGTTTCTCCTCACCCCTATTTCAACTAATGGAATCGTTGAATCGGCCGGGCAGCGGAGCTCAACTTGACAGAAGTGGACATCACATCACACCCGAGGATCCCCTGTTCAATCACAGTAGTGACTTGCCCAGATTAGGGACCCTCGGGAAGTGACAGAAGTGGACAGTAGCTACCTCTCGTTTTGCTATTGATTTTGTTTAGAAGACAATGTTCGTGAATGTAGACTGGCATCATTGAATTTCTTAAAACGGAGAGAAAATAACCCAAGACATTTCTAAGAAGAATCTCTTTGGCTTTTAGAATGCTGTGAGGGAAAAGAATTGCCACTGCAATAGGCATTGCATTCCGAGCAACGTCACATTTTGTGTGTTTGTTACAAATTAACATGAAGCGTAGGGTGATTCAAAAAACTACATGTAAAAAAAATTCTCCGAGAAAACAGGACACCCCTTAATATTTTTCGACTTATAGATAGTAATATACTGGAAGAATTTTAGCTTTCTATTTCAACTGAAAGAGGGTGCTCAACCCCCTCCCCAAAACATCACAAGTATGGGGAGGGGGCTAAAAAATACATTGAACTGAAAAAACAGTGCTACATATTATAATATACACGAGTAATATGCATATAAATTGAAAAAAAAAAAAATTATTTACAAAAAAAAAAAAAAAAAGCTGGGGAAATTAAATGTTTCTAAATTTGTGACATCTATGCTTCGGCTAATGTTAAAATAAGGGGTCATTGAGCACCCTCTTAAAATTTGAGTCAAAAGCTAAAACTGTTACAGCATAATCCTATTAGTAGGTCTAAAAAAAGGGAGTGTCTTGGACTCGAGCTGAAAAAAAGTTTTTTTGAACCACCCGCCTGATGCAGGGGCCTAATTAAGATATCGGGTTGCTCAGCAAAACATTTTTTGTGGAGTTTACAGCTTGCTAAAGTAGTACTTCAAGTAGTACTTTAGCAACGTAAGGGTGCTATCTCATAATAAAATAAAGGTTTCTTATTCTTCCCTTCTTTACCATTACTGCTCGAGCATCCCTTATGGAGTTACATTACATTAATTTTCGTTTGGCACATTATTCATGATATAAAACTAGATTTCTTGTGTTTCAAAAATTGGGCTGTTTTCTAAATCTTTCAAGTAACTTCTTCAAATCATTAAAAAACTACTTTTTTTTTTTTTTTTTTTTTTGCAAAGTATTTGAGGAGAAGGAGAGAAAGCAGACTTATACACGCACGCAAACAGCTTATGAAAAACCTAATTCAATAATCCATATTGCAACGCGATGTAGCTTAGCAACAATTTCCAATTAGTAAGATCATTTCAGGTTTCCACTTCCTATGACTGGATATTACACTCCTAATAGCTAATTCCTCTCAAATTTAATTATCCAGAACTAATCCCGGTTTTGTGTCTATGTTGCTTTGCAAGGAAATGTTCCTTCCTGTTATATTAATTGGTGGATTTTTATTGGTTGAGTGAATCCATTATTATTAAAGCTCAAATTGGGGTTGTCCGTATTCGAATGATATTTCATTAATGCTTTTATCTGAGATTATATGTTCAAATGAAACATATATCTGTGCTTAAGATGTTTAGACATGCTGCATCAACACTAATGAATGTAATAAAACGGTGATCGTTGTAGCTCTTTCAGGAAACATGGTGAATAGTTTATTAGTTGGTGTTGAATCGCATTCATTTAAATGTAGCTTTAAGTAGATTGTTTTCAAATTAGGTTCAGTTACTTTATTGCAGGACTGAATAATGTAACGATTGGGGGGGGGGGGGTGTTGTGCAGGAGAAATTGTTTTCAGTCATGTCATCTGAAGCTGGAGGTTAAAAGATTGGTGATTTTAAAAAAAAGTGTTTTTTTTTCTTTTTCATTTCTTTCTTTCTTTTCTGGAAAAATTATAGAATTGCATCAACACTATTGAATGTAATAAAACGGTAAACGTTGTAGCTTTCTAGAAACATGGTGGATAGTCTGTTAGTTTTTGTTAAATCTTGAATGGCATTCTTTTAACTTCAGTTTTAAGCAGATTGATTTCGAATTAGGTGCAGTTACTTTATTGCAGGAACTAAAGAATGTAATGAGTGATTGTGTTGGAGAAATAATGTTCAGTCATGTCACCTGAAGCTAAAGGTGGGATGAGAGCCCGGTGAATAAACTGACAAATCATTCGCCTTGGCTCTTTGCAACCCTGGGATACTTGATTACTCATAACCAGATGGAGAATTGGTTTAAAAAATACGATTAGCCGGTGGTAACTATAAAAGTTGTTTTAAAAAAAATCTGTGTATGATTTGTTCTAAAATGACCCCAAAAGCTCTAGACTAGGAATTCTAAATAGTAACCACTGGCAACCCAAGTCAGAAAAATTGATAGCCACTTTTTCAGTTGTAGTAGACATTTTATTTAAAAAAATATGTACGAAGCACAGTAAGTAATAACTAAAGAGCCTATTCGCTATTTGCAACATTAACAACAATTTAAAAGTTTATGATACTTTACAAAAACAACAAACAAAATTTCACTGAATATAGTTTTAAAGATATAAGCATACAACAAAAGGAAACATTTTACAAATTTTTAAATATAATATAATGTAGGCAGTTATAACTAAATGAAGGTATGTGGGAACTAGGAAACTAATGCAGGAAATGTCAGAAAATGTCTGTCGTCAAACACGAGTATTTTTCAGGGAATTTGGAATTGTAAAAAGCTGTAAACACAAAAATGAATTCTTTACCAAAACGAGCTGATGTGTGCATCACATGACTTCCTTTTACTCCAATTTAATGTAATTTCTCTATTATTGGCATTTTTAATGTGATTCAATAGTTTACTCTCTAAATATCCCCAATAGTGGGCAACTTGAAACCAGATTTAAAAAAAAAAAAAAAAAAAATCGCCAAATTTGTCGCCAAGTTGGCGACCAAAAGACGGACGATATATCGCCAAGTGTCCGACAAATTATAACACCACTCGAGCTTTACATCGAAATTAACAATGATTTCCCCCCAAAAAGGGGCATAAAACCAACTTAAGAGCATCCGAATGCAACCAGAAGGGAAGGTGCACAACTAGGCCCCACTAGGAGTCTACGTACCAAATTTCAACTTTCTAGGTTATACCGTTTTTGAGTTCTGCGAGATACATACACACATACACACATACGCACATACATACGTACATACGGACGTCACGAGAAAATTCGTTGTAATTAACTCGGGGGTTGTCAAAATGGATATTTCGGGTGTCCGTAGGTTCCTAGGCATATATCCACGTGTGGTCGGGTCAAAAAAGAAACTCAACATTCATTCGGGGGTGAGAAAAATGGAAGTTAAGGTCGATTTTTGAGTGAAAATTTTTTCGCGAATACAATACTTCCTTGTTTGTAAAAGGAAGTAAAAAAAGAGAGATCGTAAAAACGGACCCTTTTTAAATACTAGTAGATGTAAAAAAACACGTTATGGCCGCTTTTGGCGATTGGTGGCCCGGCTCTTGGGGTAGGCAGCCGCCTAGGACGGCAGATTTTAGAAGCGGCCAATTTCGAAATTGATTTTTTTTTTTTTTTTTAAAGTATGAATATCTGTTTTAGTCTCATAAGATTCGCTGCTTCAATGCTAAATAATAATAATAATAATAATAATTTAGAGTGTGCATCAATGCATGGATATGTGAAACATAGTTCGGAATTAAACTAGAAATACAATTGCTTTTAGAGGCAGCAAATTGCACGATTTAAAAATCATTTGAAAATATCAATATCTGTTTCAGCGCCATAAGATGCACTACTTTAGTGGAATAAAATATCTAATTTAAAGTGTGTACCAGTGCAGTGCTTGGATATGCAAAACCCAGTTTGGAATGTAACTATACTCGATTGCAAGCTTTCTTGGCTATGGAGAAATGAGCTGCGGCCAAGTGAAGGAAATAGTTCCTTGCGCTTTGCCAGATAATCGGGGGGAAATTACGCACTTTGCTTTAGAAATCGGATTAGTTAGTTAAACCGACGCAAAAGGGACATTTTTTTGTCATAATTTCTGTGAATCGTCAAATATTTTCAATTTTAAGAGCGGTGCAGCGCGGATCCATACATTCATTTGCAACTGAACGAACCAGCCAATCAGAGCTCACAAACAGTTGGCGATCTCCGGATATTCTGCGTTTGGCGCGATTTTGCTCAAGTGCTCCACCTCGTTGAAGTATGCCAAAGCGGATTAATTCGCCAAGCAGGCAACTGCGAGTGCGGTGTCTTATCGGAGATCCTCCTTACAAACCTACAGGCGGTCTTTTCACTCAGTGTTTTTCCTCCGCGCGTAATGACGTCACTGACAAGTTAACTTGCAAGCTAGTATAGAAACTCCGTTTAATTGTAAACACTTTACTATTATTTTTATTTTTATTAAAATATCATTTTTACTTCCTTTTACAAAAAAAGAAAGTATTGTATTCGCGAAAAAATTTTCACTCAAAATTCGGCCTTAATTTCCATTTTGCTCGCCCCCGAGTTAATGTTGATTTTTTTTTTTTCGATCCGACCACACACGGATAAGTGCCTAAGAACGTATAAAACGCCCGAAATATCCATTTTGATATTCCTCGCGTTAATTACAACGACTTTTCTCGTGACGTTCGTATGTGCGTATGTATGTCGCATAACTCAAGAACGGTAAGTCCTAGAAAGTTGAAATTTGGTACGTAGACTCCTAGTGGGGTCTAGTTGTGCACCTCCCCTTTTGGTTGCATTCGGGTGTTTTTAAGGGGGTCTTTTGCCCCTTTTTGTGGGGAAATCATTGTTAATTTCGATGGATATACAAATGGTGTAATAATTTGGCGGACACTTGGCGATATATCACCAGTCTTTTGGTCGCCAAGTTTTGTCGCCAACTTAGCGACAAATTTGGCGATTTTTTTAATAAAAATCTGGTTTCAATTTGGCCACTGGTGGTGATATTTAGATAGTAAACTACTGATAATCACATTAAAATTGCCAATAATGGGAAAATGACATTAAATTGGAGTAAAGAGAACTTATGTGATGCACACATCAGCTCATTAATATTATTTTTATTCAATATTAGTATTATTATTATTCAAAGAGGGTGGGGTGGCACTTGTCAATATCGCCTAGAGCGCCAGAACTACTAGAGCGGGCCCTAGGAAACTGGGACTTGGTTATTTGGTAGCCATTTTCAATAAAATGGTCTAATCTAAAACTTTGATGACCACCCCCTCTCCCTTTCTTATTTTTAGCATTCTTATTTTCGTAGCATAAAGTGTTAATTTTAGCAATGAGTTATACGACTCCATTAATAAATATTGATAATGAAGAGGACTATTTTTTCTTCTCTTTTTCCTTTCTTTCTTCCCCCCCCCTTTTTTTTTTTGAAATTTTTTCTGAAAAATTTATGAAACATTAAAACTTGACGGACGAACAGTCAGTGCAAAATAGCATCTAGTGCTGAATTATCTGCATGTGCACATGGTTTAAAATTATTACCACAATTAAATGTCTCTTTGTATCTAATCTAGGACATCGTTTGATTTAAATGAGGAATGTAAATAAACAGGATTTGACAATGTTATCTGGCTGATATAAATCCTATTTTTTGGTATCTGATCTTATCAGGTAACAAGCTTGCCATGTGTAAAAATAAGCCTATCTCTATTATTTGCTGAAAGATAGCTTTGAGTCTCTTCGACGCTGGAGGCAATGTAGCGCAAAAGCATGATGTAATTCCAGGTGCTTTAAAGATTAGGTATTCTCGTAAATATGGCAATCATTTTGAAAAAGAAAAATCTAGACCATTTTTCAAAAATAGAACACATATTATGAGGTAAAACGGTGAAGACTTGTGGTTGATACTTTATATTATGGTTGTTGAAAAATTATGCATGCCAGATTATTTTTTTTTCTCAGGAAGGAGAAAGATTTAAAAATAAATAAACTCTTTCGTCTTCTATGAATTTGCACTTTAAATTTAATTAACATACAGTATAACCCCGATTTAACGATTGTCAAGTGGCTGGAAAAAGTTATCGTTAAATCAAGGATATTGTTAAATCGAAGAGCATAGACATTAAATGTAGTCAAATCCAGACCAGTGAACTGTGTCATTAAATTGAGGAAATCGTAAAATCGGGTATTATTAAATCAGAACCCCCCCCCCCTCCCCCGAAATTTTCAAAATTTTACATGCTATTAAAAAAATAATCAAAAATTTTGTTTTTCGAACTTCAACCCGGAGAAATTCAAGATGTCCCCCCCCCCCCACTAATATCGCCAAATATCGTCTAAACTGTCGTTTTTAGGACTTCAATTTCGAAAAAATTTCCGCTGGCTCGCCGAAAATTACCGAAGAATGGCCTCCAAACCTCTCCTCCTACTAACATTACGAAGGTCTTCTAAAAATCGCGTTTTGAAAGCTAACTTCAAAAATTTGTTGGAGGAATGTCTCTTCACTCCCCCCCCCCACCCCTTTCGCCAACATCGTTAAAGATTATCGTAAATTTAGTTTTCAGGGCTTGAATTTCAAAAAATTTTCGGAGGAGAGCTTCCGAAAATTCCTCCCACAACATCATTGAAAGTCAATCAAAATTATGTTTTTAGATCTTCAGTTGGGAAGGATTGCCGGTCCCCTTAGCGTCACCAAAGATGGTCCTACAACCGTGTTTTGAAGATTTCAACTTCAAAAAATTCCTGGGGATTGGCCCCGAATCCCTCTTTCCCCTAATATAGCCAAAGATTGTCTAAAATTGAGATTTTTGCAACTATAATTTCGAAAAATTTCGGTGGGGGGGGGCAGCTTCTGAACCCCTATCCTCTCCATAGCATAATAGGTGATATTTAACAATTGCATTTTAAAACATTCCATTTCAAAAACGGACCGAGAGTCCACCTCTCTCCCACCTCCTTTTTGTAACCAAAAGTTGTGTAAAATGCATGTTTAAAGCTGCTACAAATTAAGAAAATTTCCGGTGTTGGATCTTTGAATTTCTCCTCCCCTTAACATCACCAAAAATCTTCTAAAAAGTGTCTTTTTAGAGCTACAGTTTAAAAAAAAAAAAATCGTTACAGTTGGCGAGCTTCCGAACCACTCCTAATTTGAAAACCCTCGAACCTTCTCTTCTCCCCCAGCGTCATCAAGCGTAGGCCTCATAGCTTCAATAAAATTTTCGAGTAAGAGCAACCACCTTTTCCCCTAACATGTCAACATGTATCTCAAAAAATTGCGTTTTTAAAACATCAATAACAAAACTTTCCGGGGGCAGACCCAAATGCGTTTTTAGCACTTTAAAAATTTCCAGGGTAGCGCCTTGCAAATCAAACCCTGTCACTTGTTTTACTACCAAGTATAGCCTGAAATTGCTTTAAAAAATGTCTTTTGAAATTGCGTCTAAAATGGGATACCGAACCCAATTTCAGTTCGGCATGTCTTTCAAAATATTAAAAATCCCTTACAAACAATCATTTGGGCGCTCCTGACCCTTAGAGCAACTCATGAAAAGTGATTGGTGGTACATATTCCAATTTCATGTCCAACTTCAGGGCCAATTAAAGGTCCTTATATCATTGGTATCGTTCACAAGCGCGACATTTACGACACCACACATCTTTTTTGAACCAACAAAACTTGTACATTATTTAATTTTGACTAAGTGATATTATAATAATATATTTAAATTATCTGAGAAAATATTTGCCCACATTTTGATAAAGTAGCTTTAACTCTTGGTAATTCAGTAAAATTACTGTTCCAAAAAAAAAAAAAAAAAAAAATCCAAGAAAAAAAAGTCGACAATTAATAACGCCTGCCCCTTTCCCCGTCTTCATCCTAATTTTTTAAAAATTTTCTGTCCCCCCCCCCATTGCCATATTTATACCAATGTGCAATATGCTTCAAAAATCATACCAACAGGTGACTTTTTCGTTTTTTTTTTGTCGAAAATTTAGGCCCCCCCCCCCCCCGAAACAAAATCCTGGCTTTGAATTTAATTAGTTTTATTTTTTTCCCTGCGTCCCTAGTCTTGCTAATGGTCGCGGATTCCATATTGCATCACAGGTGTAATAAACATGAACTCAAATCATAACTTCATGCAAGTACTTTTTAGCTCGTAAGAGAAACAAAATACTGTTAAAAATTTAACATTTAAAACGTTTTGATTTGAGATTTATCTCAAAGAAAAATGACTAAAAACAATTTCCCGAAAGTTAATTTAAAGATTTTAAAACGTTGCTGCTAAACAAAGAAGGCAATTAAAAACAGTTCAAGGAAACTGGAATCTTCTTTTAAACAAAAATGCCTGCAATCTACATTAAATGAACGTTTGAAAATACAGTGCTCGCCAGCCGCTTATCAAAATCACATTGGTTCAGAAGATATTTGATTTTATAAAGCGGCTGATTTTATAAAACGGCATACCAAACTCACTTTAAAAAAAATATAGATTTTTAAGTTCAAATGCTCTAAAAACGAAATGAATTACATCATTTATTTTTGTTTCGAGTGCTTCAAAATACAGTTATTTTGAAGCACTTTGAGCTGAACTTACTTTGAGCATGATGTACATTTTTTTTTTTAATTTGCACAAGGGGGGGGGGCAATCAAATAACAATACGCCAATATTTTAACAGAGTTGCAGAGTAAAGAACAATATCGTTTGAAAGTTTACAAAATGTTTATAAGTTTTAACATTATATTTTCCTCTTGGCTCAAAAGTGCATCGTATAATATCAAGCACTTTTTTGATATCTATTGAAGAGAGCAAATTCGGCTCATGTATTTCCCCATCTTCAGAGACCGATTCCTTCCCTTCTTGGTGCATCTTCATCAATTTTTGGCGTATTATATCCAAAAGTTTGATTTTATAAAGCGGCGATAATGATTTTATTAAAGGATAGTTTTAGCATGTTTTGATATTGCGATGATTCTGTTCCTCCAAATTTGATTTTAAAAAGCGGCTGATTGTATAATCCAGTGATTTTATTAGTGGCGGGTACTGTATCTAATCAAACTCATGGCGTCTTTACTGCTGTGTAAAGTTATAGGGGATTGTACAAACTTTGCTTATGAATATTTTAAAATTATGTAATACACTATCAATATTATTACAGTAATAATAATAATGAATGATAAATAAATAATAATAAATAAATAAATAAATTAATAATATATAAATATATAAAAATAATAAATAAATAATGGTACGACCATTATTTATTCATGTATTATTTATTATTATTATTGATTTATTATTATAACAATTAATAAAAAATAATAATATTACTATTATGTATTCATGATTATTGTTATTATTATTATTTTCTGACTAAGTCTTTCTCTAAATAACCTATAATATTTTTAAAAAAATCTTTATTCACACCCGGAGTCGAAGGCTTTAAACAGGGACGGATTTATAATCTATTCAAGGGGGTGGTGGTTGAAAACCGTAAAAGCCACCCCACGGACCCGTCAAGAAGGGGGTGGAGGAGGTGAGGGGGGAGGGTTCAGGTAGTCAATTGCTTCCCTATAGGACTTTGAAAACTAATGTTTTTGCATTTTAGTGAGCATGGTTTTTGCTATGCAAAATACGATGGTTCCATTTTTTTTTTACAATGTAAACATTTTTTCGGACACGGGGCTCATAGGAGTGAGTCCTATACTCTGGAGTTATGCCGAAAAGAAGTGAAAATATTGTAAAACAAACCTTATAAAAAAATGATCGGTTTCGTTGATTTTTTCCTAGGGGCTTGTTTCAAATTTGATTTTTAAATATTTAAGGGGGGAATAATACCCCCATTAGTCTCCGATCTTACTCCAAATGTTCATGCTTTTAAACTTTGCACCTGTTTAGCCTCCCAGGAAAGTTTTAATGGCTAATATATAATGCTCTCTTTCAATCCAAATTAAAATAATGAAGGGAAAAGGGGGCTCATGCGAACACGGGGCACATGTGAACATGGTGTGTTTCTCTAAGATCGCTTCAAGCAAAAAATCTGGAAAAATTCTCAAATAAGGACAGTACCAGTTGTACCTCTTGGACAAACATTTAGAGCAAGGAGCCATTTCATGTGTCTGTGGTGGCAACTTCTTTGTTTTTTAGCAGGTGTTGAAAAATGCTTTCATTGTTTTCTTCACGTGAAAACATTTTCAAAACTAACTGCAATGCTAAACCATTACGAACCATTATATGAACATTCGAGTAAATTTATGACAATGTTTAAACGTTTTTATTAAATAAAAAGTTCTTTTTTTTTTGCGAGTTAGCTCCAAAGAAGATGATGGGGCACTTGTGAACATACAACATCTAGGGGCACAAAAGTGAACAGAGTTCTCATAGCCTCTCTCCGTAATATTATTATTAGTGCAGGATATTGTAAGTGTTAAAAAATGTGTAAATATTTATAATTATTATTTTTCAATAGTTAGTTTGTAAATTTATTGTTAATTGTTATTAATTTTTTTTTCGTATTTATTTATTTATTTTTATTTTCAAATTTTTTTTTTACTAAATTGATTAATTGATTTAATTTTTAATTAAGTCAATAATTTAGAGTTATATAATACTTACACGAATTAAAAAGACACAAAAACTTCTGTCGTATTTCGATTAGAGGGTCTTTTTACATAGAATCAGCAAGAATTATGTCAGAAGCATTTTTATTTATGTGTTTATTTTATTTATTTATTTTTCCAAGCAGTGTTGTTAAAATTTGAAAAAAGGAGAAGGGGCATGCTTGATGGGTTAAAATTAAAAAGTGGGTGACGCCGTCCATCCTCGACTATACTACTGTCTAAAACTAATTAAAACAAATGTAGAGAATTTACTTGATTAAAATAGTAGCTAATTTCTTCAATTTCATACTATTGTTTTCGAAAAGTGACACTTAGGAGAGGGCGGTCGCCCCCCTAGTAAATCTGTCACTGACTTCAGGGCCGGACTGGGTGGTCAAAAGGGAGCGGGAAGGCTGAGTTGAAGGGCGCCGATTTTGCCTCCATAATATCTTAAACACTTAGGAGATAGTGCGGACATTTTAAGGGGATACAAAATTATTGAGAAGTAAATAAAGCCCTTTTTTTTGTTACAGAAAATGTCTAAAAGAGAAGTCATATTTTTTGCAAGTTCAACAATAGTAGGAGAGACCTCCCCTCCCCAAGAGTGTTGGCACATCACCTTAAATATTACTGATTACCCCTAGAAAGAAACCCTCCTTAAGAAAGAGAGGAAAGATTATCAAGATACCCCCAGAAAATTTGAAGAACGCTTGGGGGGAGGGGGGGATATTTTCTATTTCCTAAGAATGAGAAGTTTTGCTAAATATTTCTCAATTGGCACTTTTTCCGAAAATTCATTGCTAGTTCGTCTTTCTTCTGGAAATGCATCATTCACTAGTTCAATAACATTAGGAGACAACATCTCTTGCCGTGATGCATTATTTTTTGTGTTGTCGATTGAATATTTTTCACTGGTATCTGCTGTCGTTTTAAAACATGATGCTGTAATTTTGTTACATAAATTTGTCGATTCTTTAAGCTGAAGAGCTTTTTTCTCCGTGCTATCAGTATTCATACCCAGGTTTTTTTTTTCCGTATTTTTCTTGCATATCATATGCTAGTTGGTCACTTTCGAAAAAATGCTTCTGCAATTCAAAATTAAAAAGATGTACATCACGTTTAAAACTGTTGTCCGTTTTCAAAGACTTAAAAAATATTTTTTAATCACTTTATTTAATGTGCTAAAGTTCAAAACTCAAAAAGAATAAATTAAAAATATCATTTCATTATAGCATTGTTAAAAATCTTTGCACCTCTACATGGTGCTTTTTAAAAGCATTTTCGTTATGCAATTATTTTGAGAATAGGAGCAAGTGGTAATGAATATCAGGGGTTATGAGGTTAAATAGGTCATTACTAGTTTCTATAAATGTATACTTAAAACAGAAAAATGGTAAATTTTTGAATGAATAGCAATACAAGAAGCATTCAGTCATGAACGGAAAACATGATTTTATAAATTGGGTAAGTAAAAAATACTATAATTTATCAAAAATGAAAATTAATAAAGAGTAATTAAGATGAAAAAATCAGTGCGGATATAACATGAGAAATGACACTAGTGATTAATTAATGTCAGCCCTCAAAAAAAAAAAAAAAAAAAAAAAAAAAAAAGATAATTCGAATTATGTTTATTCATTTGTTCTGTACTTAAAGTATAAAATTATTTTTTTGCATCGCAAACGTCAAATTTGATACGAATTATGTATTTGTAATGAAATCGGCTTATTTATGCTATAAAGAAACTGCTACCACGAAAATGAGTTAAAATGTAATGTTTTTCGTTTAATATTTGCAATACATATTTTTTATTATTCAAACATAAGTAATATCTAGAGTCCTTAAAGTCTATTTTTAAAGTCTGATTCTCTTTTTTTTTCAAATCCGATATTTATTTAATTATTTAGTATGATTATCAACATGATAATGTAGTCATAGCAAATATCTTCGGTCAAAGTTACAAGAAAATATAACCAATCGAACTCTAAATCATCCAGTGCGCCTGGTTGCCTCTTTGCACGACCTAATAAATAGTATCATTTTGATAACGATGCAACTGTTGGGAATAGCTTGAAAATTAAATTATTTGAGAAATTATTTTTTATGTATGGATATGCATTCAAAATTAAGGAATAAATGAATTAATAAAAAAAATTAAGTAATTAATAAAACTTTTACAAAAAACTCAAAGATTTCAATTTAAAAGAAGTAATAAATTTTTTGACCATGTTGTCTAATTTTCCCCGTGCCTCCTTTTTTCATTTAAGAATCCTTTAATTTGTTCGAAGTAAAATTCAAATTACAAGTTTTTTGTTCCGTATAGTAAGAAAACAGGAGGGTGTTTCGCGATGATATTTTCCCCCCATTCTTAGATCAGGATCTGATTTCTGAAAATTCGTTTCAGAAATTCTAGCTGTCCATAGAGTTATATTTTAAAAGTACATATAGGAAACGAACATTTTAAAAACGTTCCCATTCATTTAATGGCATTGTTGTCTTAAAGTTTCGAAAAGTTTTTGAGTATAAAATTTTGTTTTAAAAAACTGACGCGACCTAGAAAGAGCCGTCATACAATGAACCAATCATATTAAAAAGAGAGGAACAATGAAAAGAAAAAAAAATCAGGGACAGACTTGATCTAATACTTAATACTTTAATTATAGTAATCTGTTTTACTTTTAAAATAACAGTTTTCAATTGATAACACAAGTCACTTAGATTTTATCTTTCAACTTATCTAAGTACGTTTTTTTTTTCTGTTAACTTATGTACTGTGGAAAATTTTGCAATATCATTTATTTGTCATTTCGCAGCTCATAGATCATATTACCATTTTTTTTTACGAATTATAGATCGTAATTCTACAATTTAAGATTATACATGAAGGAAAATATTTTCGCAATAAAAAGAAAATGGAAACTGAAACGAGTAACCTACTATTGAAAAGATCCTTAACTTGATGTATCCAATTTTGCTGCAGCTTCAAAATCACTTGTTTACTAACGTTAAAATCTGATGCAAATGACTCTTCAATTCATGTAAATAACAGCAATCGGAACTCTGTCGTTTAACTGGATAAAATTTATGATAGTTGTCCTTCCTTGTCCAACAGAAATCCGTTGCCACGAATCCCCAACCATCGAAAATCCTTATCTATAAAACGCATCTTAAAATGCATCATTTATTAATAAAACCATTAAAGCCAACATGTGTGGTCTACATGTATGCTCCTTTTTTTTCTACTTATCATAAGATAGTCAAAAGCTCTTGTACAGTACAAGAATGCTGCGAAAGACCCTCATAAATTGCTTTAATGGTTAGAATCTTCAACTTTTATTCTGTGAAAGAAAAAGGGCTCTTTATTTTTAGGCAGTTAAGGGCACCCATATGCAAAATCTTAAGGGGGGGGGGGCTCAAAAATTTTCCCCATGATTTAGCAAAATATTTTCCCCATAGAAACTGATTTCAGTGCAGATTAGAGATATTAAAATTTGACATTTTTAATAACTTATTCATTAATGGCTGAAAAAGAAATTTTTATTCAGTTTTGCAAAGAAAAACGCACTCCGGGAAGTTCTCATTTCTAAGGGGGGGGGAGGGCTTGAGCCCCCACTTGCCCCTTTATATGGGCGCCGATGTAGACAATATACTCTCCTTACATGTGTATAACTAACTGCAGATAGAAAACGAATAAGGTTTTCGATATTTCTCATATTAGATTTCTAATATAGTCTTTAGTGACTCTTATTAATATTTGTAATACCAGTAGCGTACCTAGCATGGGTGACACTCGGAGCGGTAATTTGTGATATCACCCCTTCCCCCTCTAAAAGGAAAAAAGAAGGTTTTAGATTCCATGTAGATATGAAAGTAAGTGGCAAAATTAAAAATTTGGCGATAACCAGTACATATGGTAGGTGAACCTCTCCTCTGTCTTGGTGCAAGAGATGGTACTAGTTGCCGTGGTAGTTGCTGCTATACAGCGTGATTTAGAAAAAAAAAAACCAGTGAAAGCTTACCCAGGATGGTATCTTTAAACGCGTTTTACTCAAAACTTGAAAATGTCCACTTACATCCCTTTGCTTCTCACTGCATCATTTGTGAAAAACAAAATTTTTAATGGGATAATATACAGAAGACAAATAAAAACTGTGAATGCTTTTTATGTAACTTCCCCCAGACGCATGTGGGCATCAAGAGATCAAAAAAGTAAGGGGGTCTATATGAAATTGTTGGCCCCGCAGTTACTTTAAACGTATCGCACACAAAGGTAAAGATAATGGATTTTCAGTTTGTTGGTATAAGAGGTCACTAATACACTGTAAAAAAATTCCGAAACGTTAGTGGTTATTTCCGTGGAACGTTTCGTGATTTCAGAGGTTTTCACCTATTTCCCCAAAAAATCAAGTTTCTTCGCAAAAAAGTTTACTGAATTCATAAAAGATGCACGAATGCAGACCTTGCACTGGTGTGAAAAATATTTTTTGCTACCAGTTTAAATAATGACGGAGCGTGTTTATTGTGTCTAAAGTGTATCGGCTTTAGATTGTTAATGGCCCGTCCGGATTGACTAAGCTTCCAATGGGAGCAAATAAGTCACTGGATAACTACAGCTTTGCGAGGCAGGAACTGCAGGCAAAGAATATGCTTGGTTCTTGCTTGAAATTTTCGCGTAGCTTGGCCGTGGTTGCTCTTATATTTCTGAAGCTTTCTTGGTAAATCAGCAAAGTTCTAATAAATAAATTAAACCTATTTAATTTTGCTAGAAGGTTCACGACTGGCTTTAATAGGGAGATTTCTTAATATTTCAGAAAGGTTACTGACTTTTATCGGAGAACGTTCCTGGTTTTTGTAAGATATGTTACTGGCTGAAATTGGGCGCATCAGCTGCCTATTATTTTCCAGGAACGTTTCTGAATCGTTTTTACCGTGTATACCTAAGTATTGACATTATGAACCTAATTCTGAATATAGTAGTATTAGTTCCATGATATGGGGTGGGATATACTGGGGTCCGGGCTGTCTCACCCCTGGAAAATTTTCATATTAGTACTCTTGAAAATGCATTTCAGCTTCGTGTTTTTTGAAAACTTGCAATTACATTTTGGGTGTCACCCCCTCCCCAGACAGGTCGCACCCGGGGCGGACAACCACCCCCCTCCTTCGCCCCAATTAGCGACGCCACTAGTAATACCTTTGCGTTTTACTTATTTCCGAAATTGTTATGCATTCCTTCTTCAAACTCAAATTTCGTTTCTCTCGAAATGATTTATACTGTTTCATTAATGCAAAATCTATTAGTAATAACTTTCACATGTCAGCAGAGTAGCGAGGAGGGGGGTATCGAGCTTTATATGAGGGGAAAGCACAGATTAAAAAACTTTCCAAAATGATATAGCTGAAGGAAGGCAGCATAAAATGCAATAATATAATGACTTTTTGCAGAAATTCAAATGTAAATATTTTTAAGGTAGTACTGTAGCTTACACAAGGGCGACAACCCCCTCCCCCTAAGGGCAATGACGAACTCCCTCCAAATGCTACGCAGCGCCCCCCCCCCTCCCCCGAAAACATGACGTTTAACATGGGATTTAAAAAATCTAAAGTGATCCACTAAACATTTCAATGTCAAAGGTTATGCCATGATCCCCCTACATTGTGCACACCTTTGGCTAAAAAGTGAAGGAATTAAGATCAGTTAAAAAAATTAGAATATGTTTTGAACATAAAGCTTGCCAGAGGCAAAGATCATTAACTTTTATTATGATTTTAAGTGACAAAACTTAGTTTAAAATTGAAAAATGTTTTATCTTTCAAGTGTTCGGCATCTTGAATGTTTAGTCCAGTAATACCCCAAATGTGCCCCGGGAAGCCCTGCAGTCCTCCTAGGACACTTCGAAATATTACTGTTTTTTCTCAACTAATTTAGACTTATAAGTTATAAAACTTTTTCCCATTTTTTACAGAACCTCTGCAGGATAAATAAGGGCTATTCAATGCAGATACAAGACTCATATTTATTTTTGACTGTCAGTTAAAAGTCATACTTTTATTTTGGGAAGGGCGCCATGCACAAATCCAAGTTCCAAAAAGGATGCCTTGACTCAAAAAGTCTGACAATCACCCGTACAGTCTTGTCCTGTTTTTTTTTTTTTTTTTCTGAGCAATCACGATTGCTTATTGCTTTCATTTGACTGTTTTTGGCGTCCTATCATTTTTCCCACCGGCGCGGCGCCACCCTCTGCCAGCACCACCCGTCGTGGCGGCCGGCCTCACGATGCTGCTCCTCTAGCGAAAACCGTCTCCAGGTTGCGTCCGTATTCTACACACACACACGCATACATACACGCACCAACACACACGCACACACAAACACATACACACACATACACAAACACCACCATACACACACACACATACACAAACACCATCATACACACGCATACCCCTACACACATATACAAACACCACCATACACACACATACCCTACACACATACATAAACACATACACACACGCATGCATACAGACACCTACACATACACACAAATACACACAACTGCCCACACATTCATGCCTGCACACAGACACAAACACATATGCTTACACACACACACATACACATACCCCCCCCCCACACACACACACATACAAACACACACTCGTGATTGCGAAAAACATAATTTGAATTCAAGATGACAAAATTCAAATTTTTTTTTTTTTTTTTTTTTTGTGAAGCGACGAAAAATGCGACATCTGTCATCGTGTGCCTCCATCCACTATAATATTGATTTTATGCGGCTTATTTCGACATGACACTATTTTTAATGTGCCGATTTCAAAAATTAACATCATTTGCAATCTTACTTGTTTCTATTCACTCATGATCGTTAGCAGAAAGGGGGTCATGCTATCCGCTCTGACAGCAACTTAGGTACAGTCAATAAATCAAACCATTCTTGACCATAGATATGCGTGAATATGAGTGATATTCACTCTCACAGCCCTGCTCTCACATCCCTTTTTTATTGGGGAAACACCATGGGTCTGCTTTGTCCTCAGAACTGAACCTTGGAGCAAAAGATAAGCCACAAACGGTACCCTGGGAGCAGACTGTTTACGAAACGAGGGGGGACTAATTGCCTTTATGAAGACAATAAAAGGGAACGTTTATATAAATAAGAAGAACGTTGCTTTTTCATGTGAAAATATTCACATGCAAAATCACTTCTATATTGTACATAATTGATTTCTATTTGCTAAAACAATGTTTTGGAAAATAAGAAAACAACAAAAGGGCGCCTTTCGAGAGGGCGCACCGGGAAATCTCCCGGTCAAGTCTATGGCCAGTCCGGGCCTGACTGACTTTAATATAAAGTTCCAAGAGTTGGAGTCGATCACTTTCCCTCGTTGTCCTGCAAATGCTCTGGAGCCTGAGTATTTTAGGGTAAAGGAGTTGGAGTCTGGTCATTTTCCTTCCGACATCGCTGCCCTAGTTTACACTAAGGATTTAGGATTGCGAAAGCTACGTAAGAAGGACAAAAGTTGTGGCTTCAAATTTTAAAATTAGATTTTTTAATTTAAAAAATCGCATTTCGCGCGAATTGAGGACTAATGGGAGAAGGCTGTTGTGCCTGGGGATAAAGAATATAATGAATATATCGAAAAACAAGAAAAACCACCAAGGGCGCCCATATAGGGGGGCAAGGGGGGCTCAAGCCCACCCCCCCTTTGAAATTAGAACTTCCTTGCTTTTAGAACTTTTTTCTTTGCAAAAATGTAAAAACGTTTCTTCTCCAGCCATTAATGAATAAGTTATTAAAAATGTCAAATTTTAATGACTCTAATCTATCCTGAAATCAGTTTCTACGGGGAAAATATTCAGCTAAACCACGCGAGATATGCGATTTTTTCGTTGCAAAGCAATGAGATAAAAATGTTTTTGCTTCAGGGAAAAAAGTTTATTATCCTAAGATTGAAAATGAAAGAGTGAAGCAAGGAAAACGTATTGCACGAAGCTAGTTTTTTTTTTTTTTTTTCGCGCCGTATGTTCTCCTTTAAATGCTTTGATGTTTGAATAAGTTTTTTTTTAAACATTTTCACCTGATGTTAGATGGCGCTTTGGCACGCAAAAAAACAATTAAATTCGTTTGTGCGTAGTGCTGCCATCTATTGTTGAAATTCAAACTTTAATATATTTGATGTTAAAATATTTTTTAAGTTATGATTTTTAAATAGTAATTTTGTGATGTGAGTAGTTTTTCTACGACCCACAAACGTGTCAAAGTTGTTGGTCTCTTTCCCGAAGAGAGCAGGTTCGAGTGATTTGGCGCTGGATAAGAATGAACAACTTGATTTTACAATCTATACTGTTTCAAGAACTTGTGAATTGTGCAACTGCTTTTTCTCAATCTCACAAATTATTCACTAGCGAAAGTACCCTTTCTACAGTTGCACCAGTACGAGAAAACATATAACGCGTGTGCGTAAGTTCACATGATTTAAATAATTAGTTTAAAAAGGCTTGAATAATTTCACTCACGACTTTTTGTTAAATATTCCTAGTGCAACAAATCAATATGGCACTGGTGGTGAAGTTTAAAGTTCTTCTAAAGTTTGGTAACAAAAAAAAAAAGTTTTTTTTTCTTTCTTTTCCAGTTTCAGTATTGTAAACGTGGCTTACTTTGGTCCACATTTTGAACTTTTCTCAATAATTTTGTATCTATTCATATTTATACGTTGTGAAAACCTTTTTTACACATCTCTTAATTTAATTTTTGAATACAGATCGCTTTGTTTCAAAGTAGTATTTGCCTTTTTTCTTGGGCCAATGTTACCCTTACCTTTGGCCCAAAGTGGTTTTCCAAATTAAAATTGTAGTAGAACTAACTATAATCAAAGAAAGACGTGTTCATTCATTGGAAAAACTTTTTATTTGAAAGAAAAAATTACAAGAAGTTTGAAAAGCACATATTTGTTTTAAGGAAAATTATTTTTTTTTCAAATGTGTCTGCATGCCTATGCCAAGTTATTGTCTCAGAAATTACCAGCAGAGGACAGTCATCTTTTCATCAGTTTTGTAGGTTAAATGATTTTATGAAGATAATATCCATTCAAAAAATAAAGAATCCTGAATTTTCGGTCACTTCTAAAACTTTTTGATGCGTTCCATTTTGCTCTCAACATTAACTCCTTCTTCTCTTGCATGAACTGCTATACCTTGAGCTCGCTCTCTCTTTCCGTTCTACAATAAACTTTTCTACAAATTTAACAAAATTTGTATGGAGTAGACACCCAACTGGGTCAATTCTTTCTAAACCTCCTGCAACTTTTGGTTCTTCTTCATCTTCCATAACGAAAGCCATGTAACTGAGCTTTGTGGATTTGAGTCTTTAATCGCTAATCTTAATCCATTGCTGAGAATTCCTGTTTTTTTTCTTGTGCTTTTCCTATTTAGTTTTATTTTTAGCTTTTCTTATTTTTTCCAAATCTCTCTGACAGACTTTTTCAAGTTTTTATGCTGGGCCAAAGTAGGTGGTAACTTTTGGGTTAGGAGATATGTTGTGATTGGTGAAAACTTTTGAAGAAAAAGCTTAACAGAAATGAGAAGTACAACTATGTTACTACACAAAATATTGAATAGTGTTTATAATAAACTTTTAGCTGATAAAGAACTGCTGCTGCATGTTAAAGTCTGAGAGGTTATAAAGACACATGTTAGCACAAGGAACACAAAACCAGTACTGTTGTTCCTTGTGGAGCTATCAAACTGCTTGGTATACATTACTGAGTCCTTGAGGCTGCTCTCTCACGGATTCTGTCCACATATGTTTAAAAATTGGTTCCCGAAGGTTTACAGAGAACGTTGTATCTTTTTTATTCTTTTAATTTGGGCCAAAAAAGAGCCTTAGGGTCAAAGTAATCCACGTTAACGGTATTGAGAATCAATATCGAAAAATACATTTCAATAATTTAGGGCCAGAAATACTAAAATACGAGGGTTGAGAACATGTTTTTTTCAAAGTAATTTTTTTTCCAGTTCTAATATTCAAGCATTGAGTATCTGCATCAAAAAATGTTTGAATAATTCAGTGCGAGAAACACTAAAATACGAGGTGGGAGTGAGAGTGAGCGTACATTTTCGGAATTAAAAAAGAAAATGTAAAACAACTAACACACATACTTTTAAAACATGACAAGAGACATTAATAAACAAGATTTATTGTTTCATATATGTTTTTACATAACACAAAAACATTTAAACAAAAAATATTAACAGTTTCAAATGAAAAATGTTGTGGTAAAATAACTGCAATATGAATAAAACCGTACAATTTTAATTAAGTCGCAAAATAAAGCGTTGGCACATTATTTCACAATAATAATTGAGTATATACAAACATTTATTTGATTTTAAAATTGGGGGCTGGGGGTGTTTGATTTCTTTTTTAAAGTAAAGCAATTTTAAATATCTAAATGCTAAAATGTACTTCACACAAAGAAAAGTATTACACAAAATAAAAACACTTCTACATTAAACAGTAACTACAGGAACATTCATAAATATTTGAAATTTGATAACAAGTTAAAACTTAATGAAAGGGAAGACTATGCTTTCACTCTACACATAGGAGAATTGTTATATCATCAAAGAAGAAAACTATTAATATATATGTCCTAAATTGCTAAACCATGAATAGATTTGTGCTTTTCATATTATTTTATTAAGACTTATTACTGAATTTCATAATGAAAAAAATATTATGTATTTTTTCTTCAAACTACTAAGAATTCATTTTAAAATATATGTATAATTAATATAAGATAAAGATTAATGATGTTTAAAATTATTTTTTCAAGTAATTCATATTACTCTTTTGGATTTTTTATTTTAAATCTGAAAAATACTTTACCATTCATTTTGCTGATAAATACCCATCTTTATTTCCAAGTACACCAATGAAAATAGCAGTCATACAGTAAAATTTGCATGCTTATTAAAATATACAAAATAAACTCTAAAAAGAACAAATCTTTTCATATAAAACCAGTTTGTTAAAATCTTTCTCTTTATAATAAACACTATAATAACCAATATTTAAAAAAAATGAATAATTAACAAACATTGTAGCTACTAGAAAACGCCTAACCAGCCACCTTTTAAAAGCCAAACTTACATGTGTATTTTTTTTTCCTATCTTCAATTTTTAATAATGCCCAATGAACCAGAATTTTAACTGTCTCTCTGACTAACAGGAATGCAGTATCATATTACAGTAGCCCCCCTCCCCCCAAGTTATCACATTTTCTGGGACACAACAAGAAAGTGCAATAAAACTGAGGTCATAAAAATTAACGATTCATCAGATGTAAAAAGTACAAAATATGCACACCTACCAAAAAAAAAAAAAAAAAAATCTTATATTAGACAGCCTGAACAAACACAATAACATAAAGTCAGTTCCTCAATGGAATGAATTTGTAAGCTAACTTTATTTTAACGTGTTTCTGTTTGTTTAGGTTATCCTAATATAAGTTATAATACAAGTATTATAACCATAAAAGCTGTTGTATGTGAAAGTATCGCCGTAATAGTTGTAATCTAAATATGTATAAACCAGTAGGAGGAATTGATGAGCTAACTTTATATGTTAATGTGTTTGTTTTTGGTTCTTCTATTAAAGGTTGTAAAGTAAAAAATGAAGAAAAATTTAATGTAAAATATTTTGCTTCTTTCTTGCTAGAATAAGAACTCAATATTTCAGCTTAAGCTGCTGCAGCTAAAAAGAAAATATCCCTATTTTGAACATTGCCTAAAAGAGAAAAACTTATTACACATAAGAAATGGAGTAGTTACACCACTTCAGCAGTCTTATAAATTTAAAACAAAATTTCCTTTAACCTTTAATTTTTGGGAAAGATAGGAAAAGTGCTAATCTTTACTAACAATAAAGCGGAAAGTCTCTTTGCCTGGATCTCTGTGACGCACATAGCGCCTAGACCGTTCGGTCGATTTTCATGAAATTCGGCACAAAATTAGTTTGTAGCATAAGATAAGGATGTGCACCTTGAAGTAATTTTTCGAAAATTTAATTTTTTTCTCTTTTTATTCCAATTTTAGGAACATTTTAACGAGCAAATTATCAAAACATGGATGAGGAAATTACCATAACATGGATGAGCAAATTACCATAACGTGGACAAGCAAACTAGCATACCATATTGGCGAGAATTTCATCATCCATTATTTGTAAAAATACAGGCGAACCAAATGACCTTTTAATTTTCTACTACGGACAAAGCCGCGCGGGTACCACTAGTAAGCCTACGGCTAAGAGGTGGGGTGCGTGCGGAGAAAAGTAAGCAATAAAAAGGATTATTTTCCTCTATCAACTCTCTGTCTTTTGAGTGCCATACAGCATAGGAGAAGTAGTAGGTTTTTTTCATGCCAAATATCAAGCTCAGATCATCCAGTGAAAGACAAAGGCTTTAACCACTAAACTGCATTTCTTAAAAAAACAATGCATTTGCTTTAAAAAAAAAAAAAAAAAAAAACACAATTTTCTTTTTCAAAATAAAATCTAGTACTTAAAGGAATTTAATGCTTTCTGATGGCATTTCGCATGGAATATTGGCAAAGCGTTGAGTAAAAGTACAACAAAATGAAGCAGTTCAGCAGGAAAAAAGGCTGTTTCCAGCTCATTTGATATGAACCTTCTGAAATTTGAGTATTGTTTTGCAAACACGGTATTTTTAAAGTAGCAAAAGTCCTGGAACTTTAATGTATCCACTCCCCCCCAAGAAATTAGTTTTTTTTTTCTTATCTAATTGGTGGTACAAAACTCCTTTTTTTGCTTTAACACAAGCTAAATCATAACCAATAATTTTAACTGCTTAAAATGGAAATTGCCATAAAATTAATGATATCAATGTTGTTCTTTGGGACTACATTTTAAAAGTCATGCACATAAATAAAGTTTGAAAATTTTAACATTCAAGTGCAGATTTAGAGGACTTGAAGATATTAGAGATAATCTAAAACTACATTTTAGGTACTTATATAGTTTTAAATATTTGTCACAAGTCCCCTATTTGAGGGAATAAATCCACAACCTCTCTCATACTATGTGACAACCCTAAGGCTTCATGCTAAAAGGCAGGGAAATAAAAAAACCTATTTGAGTCTGAATACTTCACTTGTGGTCCTTCCCAAAACTAGAAGCTGGATCTGCTCTTGAATAAATTCTAGTTTTCTTTCAAAATAGGCACTTAAAGGACAGAATAATGAGGATGGCCCCTCCCAAGACCAAGAACAAAGCTAAAGAGAGAGAGACCCCCCCCCAAAAAAAAGAAACACCCCTTAAAATTTCAATATCCCAGTTGCAGTATGCCCCAACTAGGGGATAGTTTTCTTCCCTGGAATAAGATCTAACTGCATCTTTAAGTATTACATAAAAAAAAAGGCAGGTGAGGCAAAATTTATATGAAACTCAGAAAATGATGCCTTACGTAAAATATATGCCAAAATTGAAATTTTCAGTACAATTTAGCAGAACCAAATCTTTAACTACTATGCACATTTTGATTTTAAAATGATCAAATCAATGTACAAACATAGGTCAAATGCAAAACGAAAGAACAAAAACTTCAAACCTTTGTAAAATAAATATATTTTGATTTTGTGATTTCTGAGGAACACATACTTTGAAATGCCATTAATATAAAATAATACAAAGATTTCTCACTCAAAGCATTTTATAAGTAAATAATTCTAATTTTACAGTGCTAGTTTATCGTCATAATTAAAGTGCATGAAACCCATATTTTGAAATTGTGGATTATAAAAGTATACAGTAGATTAATTTTATTTCAATTGTAACAGTCTATTCAGCAACTGTAATATTTCTGAAAAAATATTGACCGTTAAATAAAATATTCTAGTCATCACAAGTATTATTAATACTTTCAATAAATATTTTTTCAGCAAACAGGAGAAAAGTGGTAAAAAATGGCGAGGGATCTAAATAAAATTCTGCATGTATGTCAGCTCAAATTTTAAACAGTGCTCATTTTTTCCCTGCTTTATTGTTGAGTATCTTCAAGTTTGATGAACTAATCATTAAAAAGCAGTTAATCAAATGCACTATTAAATTTTTATAAAGATTTAATGGGGGAAAAAACGTAAATAAAACTTCTAGTACTCAAAAATGATCCCCAAACAAAGTAGAGTAAAAAATTTTGAAAACCAAACATAATTGAATGAATTTTAAGATCGTGCCATATGCTGGAATGAAATTATATTGTGGGTTAAAAAAGACAACCTCAAGTATAAATGCACACAATTTATATAAATAAGTAACAAACGTTTGTTCCAAAACTCAATAATCAACAAACATCCATAACATTTTGGACACACAACTGATTGAGAACAAATCCTCAAACTAATTTTGAAGAATAATTTTGATTATTTATATATTAAATGTCCAATGCGTTTAAATATTTCGCTTTTGATATAGTATTTAAAATGTGAAGCAAATCTTCCAAAAATAAATACAAAGAAAGCCTGAAAAGTAAGGTGAAAGGTCTTAAATCTTAATATTTTGCTCACTATAGTATATTATTCAGTATAATATTTTTTTAAAAATAAATAGCAATAACATTTTGTATTTATTATTTCAGCTTCTTCAAGAAAGAAAAGTTAATAAAGAAACTAAGCTGCAACATCAATTTTCCTTTTGCTATCACAGGTACTTAAGCTAATTTCATTTATTTACAGAATTAAAAAAAATTTTTTTTTTCAAACTTATTTAAGTTAAATTATATTAATTACAGTATAACTTTGATTTAACGATTTCCTCAATTTAATGATACATTTCACTGGTCCAGATTTAACTTCATTGAATGTATATGCTCCTCGATTTAACAATATACTTGATTTAACGATAACCTTTTCCAGTCCCTTGACAATAGTTAAATCGGGGTTATTCTGTATTAAGGAACAATTGATTTGATTTTTTCAAATTAGAACATTTAACTCTAATAATATTAAATCAACCCTGATTTTGATATATCAGTAAACTAATCTTGAGTATGATTAATTTTACAAATTCTCTTTCCTTTGCTTTTTTGTAACATTTCATTTCATAAAAAAGAAATAAAGTAAAACCTAAGAAGTTGACTACCCTTGTAAGTTGACCACTTTTTCAGGCACAGAATTAGCCCTTATCATATAAACCAACCTCCGTAAGTTGACCACCTGTTTAAGTTGATCACTCAAGTAGTGCACTGCGAGTGGTCAACTTACATAGATTGCACTGTACTATCATCATAGATTGCATGTGTTGCATAAAACATTTCAAACCAGTATATACCAGAAAAATGTTCAATCAATTATTATTTTTTTTTCAACAAATTAAAATGCACATCTGAACACTCAGGCCAGTGGTGTCCAACCTACAGCCTGGGGGCCACATCCGGTCCGCGTAGCTCATTTGTGTGGCCGGTTGTTTCGTTTAATCTTACAAATAAAAAAGCATGGTTTATGATGTTACAAATTTAGAACCAAATATCTAAAAATTGGTTTCTGAAAAAACCTGGTGCATTTAATAAAAGAAGCCTAGTAATGATAGCAACGATTGTTGGATTTTAATTTTCTTTCCTTTTCCATATTTTCTCATGTTATTTGTAAATTAAAAAAATATTTTGAAATTTTATGTTTTCGGGCCTGTGAGAATCATTTTAATATGAGGTGCAGCCCTCAGAGTCCAAAAATTTAATAAAGAGCATTTCTACCAACTCTAATTACCTATGAAATACAAACAATTAAAGTTATAATCTGGCATTGATAAGTTGACATTTGATCTGCGGAGGCTTAAATAATTCAATTCATATAATTGGACTGAGGAAAGATAGTGTTATTTGCCATAAGGATTATTGGCACTATACCAATCTAAGAATTTCTTTTCTTTTAACCTATACATAAATAGACTTATCCAAAGTCAAAATACCACAGCCAAACTATATCTACAACTCATAACGGAACAAAGTTTGCATCACATAAAAAACAACAAACAAAATTCAATACAACAAATAATGTTCAAATTACATTATTCAAACGCTCTAGCAAAGAAATTTGATCACTGAATTTGAAACATTTGTTCCATCATCACATATCAGATTATTTTAATAAAAATAATCTTTTGAAATGTACAAGAATTCATAAAAGTCACTATTTACAACTTGTTTGTATCATCCGAATGATGGAAGGAGTTTTAGGAAGAATAAATCGATAAAATTCATCACTATACAAATTCATTGGTCCCTGGCGATGTTAGTGGTTCAAGACTCTGAAAGAAAATAACAAACCAATCAGTAAATCGAACATGAAACATAGCTTAAATGAATTAGTTTTATAGTCAGACCTTGATATAAGGTTTGACTTGGCAGAATTGACATTATAAGCAATGTGACCGTGTAACAAATTCTTAAACATTTTTCAACAGGGTTGGTACATATACATGGTGTATCAGTACAGCGTTTACAGACTTTCAGGGTAGATAGAGTACACTTAGACGATGGGAAACCACATAGCAATGCATGGTCGGAAACCCTTTCGTGGCGCGTTAGTGATGACACAAATCACCAAAAAGAAAAGACACGAATAAGGGAAGAAAACATGTTTATTATCCTTAATACAGCAAAAAACTAAGAAAAGAGAACATGAAGGTGCCAACGATCGTCATCAAAGTAGGTATTCAAAATTACGACCCTGGGCCGTGATGCATGCCTCACATCTCTGGTGCATCGAAGATCGAATGTCAAAGCGAGCACGGCAACAAAAACCAAATGTGCGCATGCATTGTCATCTGATGCTTCGGTGTTACTTAAGGACATCTATCTATCGTTTACACCAGACAAAAACTTACCAGCATGGGGACCGTGGACCTTGAAAGCTTTTTCTTTTGTTTATTAATTTTGAAATATGAAACTGGGCATAAAAATTAGTAAGTTTATTAGCATGCAAAATATCAAGCAAAAAAAATGCAACAATATAAAAATTTAATTAAAATTAAAAATTTTGAAATTTAAAATGAAAATTCTAAAATGCTCCATGCGACTCAATTTTTGCTCTTTTCTCAAACAATTTGCATTTTATCAAAGAACAGAACATTGTCAAGAACTTTGGGTATCCATTTAAGGATTGGTCCATTATTAACTGCACAGTATTTTTTTTCACGTAAAGCAATAGTTTTTGTTGCGAATATTACATAAAAATCAAAACTTTAATATTTTTAAGCAACATAAAAATCTCTTAAACCTTAATGCATACCCAGTTTTATTAAACTACTACCAAAGTATCATATTCTGAAATTTGAAGCATATCGAACAAAAATTAAGTCGCATGGAGCTTTTTTCAATCTGTGTCGCATTGAATTTTCCAGTCCGAGATAAATGACATTGAATTTCACCTACATTTCATGTTCTTCGTATTTTAATACCTCCTGAAAGATATTTTCACGATGACTAAATATTTGACATTAATACCAATGTAAGAATTTATTGAAACTTAGTTTACATGTTTGACACTTAGTTTTACTTAGTGTTTCAACTTTGTTTACATGTTTTACAGCCATTTTAATGGAAAATACGCTCTGTTTACTTTTTTTTAAACGCATATAACTTCCCGATAAAACATCAGATCAACAAGAGGTTTTTTTCATACGATTCAGCACACTTCATATATTGTTACTTCCACGGAATAAAAAAATCATATTTTTGACCGATTTGAGCTATTTGGAAGGTCCACGGTTCCCTTTAAAAATAATAAACATGTTTTCTCCTCTTATTCGTGTCTTGTCTTTCTTGTGCTTTGTGTCATCATTATTGTGTCAAGAAATTGCTTTTGACCATGCATTGCTTTGTGATTTCCCATCGTCTAAGTGTACTCCATCTGCCCTGAAAATATGTAAACGCTGTACTGATACACCCTCAGTCGATACATATCATGGTATATATCAGGCTTAATACCCAACATTTATTTTGAAAATATCATGATATTTTGATAGGTATTTTTTCAACTATGGTATTTTCAAAATAAAAATTGCATTAATCATAGTAATAATGTTCATTTATCATTTAAAATGACCAAAAAGTTATGTCCTATATTTTTATGATGTATTAATACATCATTAATATAACAAAATAACATAATTTTCATTTTTTCTTTTACATTCATAACATTATCAGTATCAATTTTAATTCATATTAAAAGTGCCTAATTAAACATTAAACAGAAAAAAAGAAAAAGTCTTATGACTATATGCAGCGACTAATGCATATTTTTTATTTCTGAATCATATAACTGAATAAAAGTAACTTTCAGAAGAAAAATTGAGTGAATTAGCTAACGCTAAATTAACTCCATTAAAATTTATAAAAATGTAAAATGAAATATAAGATATAAATATTGAAAGAAACCTTAACTTTAGGTCTACATATTGTAATAATAATGTAAGAAAATAAAGAGTGATTTAAGGATGCATTTAATATTTTGAAGACTTTAGTTTGTGCTGATTGAAAATATCTGATACACATCAAAATATACGATATACAGGGTGATTATAATTAAAGTTCCACTTTCAAAACGGTGTAAAAATAAAACCACTGGTCAAAATGACCTCATATTTCAACGGAATATTATCGAAGAAGGGGGAAAACGTATGGCAGAAGAAAAATAAATAGTTGGAATTTTTAGTAATAGATGGCGCTGCAAGTGTCAGAATATGTAAATCGAAACACCTGTCATGCGCACGACTCATTGAAGTTGTTATAAAAATGTCAAGCCAAATACACGTTTTTTTTTCCTCATTTCGCATCTGAGAAATTCACTATGACTGTCTCAATGAAAGACCTGGCCGTCCCGATCACCTGATCTTAACCCCTGTGACTTCTGGATATGGGGCTATCTGAAAGCTGTTGTGTTCAGTGCTCCGATTGCAAACTTTGCTGAGCTGAAGGCATGCATCGCGCGACACATTCTAAACGTGATCCCGAAAACCCTTCAATCAGTCGTAGAACAAGCTGTTTCTCGATTTTAACTTGTTACAGAAAACAGGGTACATCATACTGAACATCTTTTGCACCAGTCTCACGAAAATTAAAGAACGATCTGATTTTTACTGATGCTTTTTATGCGGTTTTCGGCCTCAGGACAATTAAAAACCGATTTTTCAAATCCGATAAGATATGACCTTGACGTGTTGGATGGGCTTACTTAACTAACAGTATCACACTTGTACCCTCGTGCACGCTAAGTAGTAGTGTTTTAACGTATAGTTTACACCTTAGGTAATTTTTTATGATTTATTTGTCATTTGTAGTCGATCACTATTAAATTATGCTTACAGTGCCATCTGTTCCTAAAAATTTTAACTATTTATTTTCTTCTGCCATCCAGTTCCCCCTTCTTTGATAATATTCTGTTGAAGTTTGACGTCATTCTGACCAGTGGTTTTATTTTTACAGCGTTTTGAAAGTGGAACTTTAATTATAATCACCCTGTATATTAAAATATCGGATGTTTTTGAACTCTGTCCATAAATAAGCATGCATTGCAGTATCAATACCTGTAAAGTTTAAAGCATTCAAAACTATCAGATTGTTAGGTTATATTGTTTTAAATTGCAGTTTAAGCAATTAAAATCAATGGAATCAGTAATGATAATAATTATCATATTTTGTTGCTAGAGAGAAAGAAAGAGAGAGAGCAGTGCATATTGCAATGAGCAATATAATTATCTGTGACAAAAACTTTAATTTCGTTTTTTTTAAACTGTCTATCAAATGGCAGAATTCTAATTTTTCTTCCATATGTTAAGTTTTCAGTGCTTTCATGTTCGCATCATATTCCAAATGTAAAATTTCACATGTGTCTGTTTACTACAGAATCCTAGCACCTAAACACTCTTTTTTACTTCCTTTTACAAACGAGCTGATGTGTGCATCTCATGACTTCCTTTTACTTCAATTTTAATGTCATTTTCCCATTATTAGCAATTTTAATGTGATTCAATAGTTTACTCTCTAAATATCACCACCAGTGGCCAAATTGAAACCAGATTTTAAAAAAAAAAAAAATCGCCAAATTTGCGACCAAAAGACTGGCGATATATCGGCAAGTGTCTGCCAAATTATAACACCACTTGAGTATACATCGAAATTAACAATGATTTTCCCCCAAAAAAGGGGCAAAATACCCCTTTAGAAACACCAGAATGCAATCAAAAGGGGAGGTGCACAACTAGACCCCACTAGGAGTCTACGTACCAAATTTCAACTTTATAGGACATACCATTCTTGACTTATGCGACATACATACGCACATACATACATACGGACGTCATGAGAAAAGTCGTTGTAATTAACTCGGGAATCGTCATTAAGGATATTTTGCGTGTCTATACGTTCTTAGGCAATTATCCACGTGTGGTCGTATCGAAAAAAAAAAAACTCAACATTAATTCGGGGGTGAGCAAAATAGAAATTAAGGCTGAATTTTGAGTGAAAAATTTTTTGCGAATACAATACTTCCCTTTTTGTAAAAGGAAGTAAAAAGGGAGTATTGTATTCACAAAAAAAATTTCACTCAAAAATCAATCTTAATTTCCATTTTACTCACCCCCGAATGAATATCGAGTTTTTTTTGACTCTGCCACACATGGATAAGTGCTTAGAACGTATAGACATGCGAAATATCCTTAATGATAATTCCTGAGTTAAAATTACAACGAATTTTCTCGTGATGTCTGTATGTATGTATGTCGCATAATTCAAGAACGGTAAGTCCTAGAATGTTGAAATTTGGTACGTAGACTCCTAGTGGGGTCTAGTTGTACATCTCCCCTTTTGGTTGCATTCGGGTGTTTTCAAAAGGATCTTTTTCCCCTTTTTGGGGGAAAATCATTGCTAATTTCGATGTAAACCTAAGTGGTGTTATAATTTGGCGGACACTTGGCGATATATCGTCAGTCTTTTGGTTGCCAAGTTTTGTCGCCAAGTTGGTGACAAATTTGGCGATTTTTTTTTAAAATCTGGTTTTAATTTTGCCACTGTTGGTGGTATTTAGAGAGTAGACTATTGAATCACATTAAAATTGCCAGTAATGGGGAAATGATATTAAATTGGAGTAAAAGGAAGTCATGTGATGCACACATCAACTCATTTTTTCTAGATGAGGGGATAAAAGTGAATTTTTTTTCCCATATGTTAGAAGGGGAAATAACTTTTTTCAAATTAAAATGATTGTGTAATATGTTATTATTGAATTAGTGTAGCACTGCATTCACTCCAAGAGAGTTCTATAAAAGCCTATAAAAATAACAGTATTTCAATTTTTTCTATACATTTGATTGTCTTCCTTATTTAAATAGGAGGCATGCACAATTATTCAAAAACTGTTAAAAAGCTAAAAAAAAAAGTATAACTCATACGTGCAAAAATTTAAATAAAAGCAGACAAGAGACAACTGTGTCGAAGTTACAAAAATCCTTTCCTCAGTTATTGTGGACATCTTAATTTGTGCTTATTGCATTTACTATCCTACTCACTCTCTACAAATCTGATGTTTTTGACTCTTAACAGGTCCCCAACAATGCTGAGAAGCTCAATATACAGGGCTCGAAATTAACAGTGGCCCACAAGGTCTGGGACTACAGAAAGCTCCATCGGGCCAGAATATAAATTTTAGTGGTCCATTGGACCAGTAAAGTTTAATTGGTTCAAAAAACTGTAAACATCATTTTTTAATTAAAAAAAAAAAAAAAAAATTTTTTTTGTAAGTTTGTACTTTTGTTAACAATGTTTATGTTTTCTTTGCAAGAAAAGATAAAGAAATTTCTACAGTATTATTACACGTTGGTTCTACCTCTTGTGTTTGGTCTATTGAAAACTGCTAAATATATCATTTCTTTATTTCGTTTCTTTTTTCCTTAATTTATATTATTTAAAAACCAGGATGCAAGAATGGACCACTAAACGTTTGTATGGATCAGTGATATGGACCTGCTATTTCAGTCTGTTTTTCTTCCATTAATGTTTTCCATGCAATCCTTTTTTTGATGTTCATCACCACAAAAAAGGAAAAGGGAGGGAGGGGGGCATGATTATGTTTATGTAAACAGTTATTATCAACTCATAGTTCAGTTTGCAACAAAACTACAAGAGCACACATGTACTCGTTAATGTCTTTTTTGTTTTTCATGTCATTTAATTTCAAAAAGTATCATTTCCTCAAATTAGTTCGTTATCATTAAATAACTCATTTATAGCTCTTGGAATTATTCAGGGGAACATTAAAAGATATTTTGAAATTATTCCTATATATTAATAGTGATGGTCCAATGTTCTATGTTTTAAATATATGCATTAATTACTAATACTTTTTAATTACCCAATTTGAAAATCAAGTATTTTTAATAATTCATCAACACTAATGCTATTATTATTATTTTTTTTATTATTGACTTAGCTGTGACGCTTAAAGAAAATTTAGTTATAAGTAAATGAATGCATACAGAATATAAATTCACAGCTCCCATAAAAAATTATAACTTGAATCGTATGAAGTGAACCAGTTTACAATGTATGAATATACATTTAAACATCAATGTTATGTTATCAATATTGAACCTCTAATAGAAAGTGACCATCTAATTTCATTTTTGGAGTATAATGTTTTCATTTCAATAGCTGCTTTCACATTAGAAGTATTTGTAATTCCTAAATTCATTTTTTAAATATATTTATTCCTATAAATACTAAGATGTTAAGGATATATTTTAGTAATTAGAGCAACCAGAAAAGGGGCATAAGTAAAAAAATAGAAATTGGGAGATAACAAGCATATAAATGGTAGAAATTTTTCTTAATTTGTTTTGGTCAAGAGATTGAACAAACTTAAAACAAACTACTGGTAAGACAACTACATATGAGGCAGTGAGAAGCAAAGGGATGTAAGTGGCAAAATTAAAAATTTGGAGATAACCAGTACACATGGTAGGTGAACTTCTCCTCTGTCTTGGGGAAAGAGATGGTACTATTAGCCCTGGTAGTTGCTCCTATACAGCATGATTTCGAAAAAAATTTCAATGAAAGCTTACCTAGGATGTTATCTTTAAATGCGTTTTACTCAAAACTGGAAAATGTCTACAGTCGTCCCTTGCTACTTCGCGCTTCAACTTTCGCGGCTTCACTACATCGCGTTTTTTTTTTTTTTTTTACTTTTCAAATATAGTAGTTAGCCTTTTTTATGCGCTCGTGTAAACTTTTTTCTACAAAAAAAATAACAAAGTATATGTCTTTTAAGTAAGGTCTGAGGGGCTAGCTGTAATAGTTGAGGGAGTGGAGGTATAAAATCGACGAAGAAAGTGTGGGGAATCGCTATCTCATTTTAACCGTTAAGCACTAACTGGAAAGCATAAATCACTGTATTATTTACTAGAGGATAAATACATCTGTAAATGGTGTTCAACATTGTACTAGCTTTTTAAGTTGTACACGTAAATGTAGAGGAAGACGCTTACGGTCACTAACAGGCAGTTGATTCTTCATCGAACAAATTGAGATTTTTTCATAGATTAGTAGTAGTGTGTAAGAACTGCGTGTGTGTGTGTAGTTTATTCCTCAATAATTAACAATGTGATATCTATTACGTCTAACAAATCTAATTTTCTCATTTTGTGCAATATATTAAGTAATACAAATGTAATGGTGGCTAAGGGTGCTGTTTCATATCTAGGGGGCTCTACCTATGATAAAAATCTATTTAAATAGCCGTAAGTAAGTTTTATGCGCTCTAATTAGAAAAATATATACAGAATCCTACTTCGCGGAAATTCAGTTATCGCGGTAAAGTCTGGCACAAATTAACCGCAATAAATGAGGGTTGACTGTACTTACATCCCTGTTTCTCACTGTCTCATATGTGTTTTCCATCCTTTTGTTCATTTATTTATTTGTTTTTGTTTCTGATAAGAAAAATTGATTTTATACGTTCACTCATGCCACCATAGCACTAAAGACTTCCTGCTACACAGTGTATGAACGAAAATCAATTCGAAATTACAACAAGGCATCGAAAGAAACAAACATGAAGAAACTAAACTATAGTATGGAAGTAACAAAATATGTATTGAAGTTGAGTCAACTGGTCGAGGTCATGTAGCTTAGAAAAATGACAGCTGAACAACTGCGGTCATTGTGAAATGGTTTAGATTATCATTAGTCCAACGTTTCTCAACACATCAATTCAAAAGTTATCAGTACAGCTGAATTTATACTTACAGATGGATATGACCTTGCAGGCTGATACTGATTTTTTTCTAAGCTAAATTGGTCTTCTGTTGTTTTCCTATAAACAGGGTTATCAAAGTTCATGCTTGTTATATTTCTGCGGAGGTATTGCTTGTAAATAAAGAAGCCAACCTAAAATAAAAGCACTATTTTAAACATAGCAAAAAGGAATGGTTCTGAAATACTAAGTTCATTAATGAAGATTTTATATGCACTAAATAATTTCTAACTAGGGGAATACAGCAATAAAGTCAAACAGCATTTTGAGCAATTTACACAATATGACAATTAAGTAAGGATTTTTACACAAAACAAATTCATTTGACCAAACAAAATGCTCTAACAGTATTTTGAGTGATTTGCACAATAATGTAAAAATGAATCTACTTAGCTGCCTATCAGCCCTAAGAACAATGACACAGCCCCTCAAATGCTAAAGAATTCTCCCCCCCCCCCAAAAAAAGGGTCTAAAATCACTTAAAACAACTTTTTAAAAATATCAGTGCCACAGTCTGGGCCATGAACAACCTCTTATGAGCAGGGACGGTGATTGGGGCTTGTAAGTTGGGGGGAAGGGGGGGGGGCAAAAAAAAAGGACAACTAAAAGCCATGGGACGTTTAGCGGCAGCAAAGATTGAAAAAAAAAAGTACGAAGTTTTGTTCGGACTGATTTTGAGAATACTGAAGCAGATTAGTGAAAATTGATGCAAGTCAAACAACTTAACTCAAGTTTTTTGATGAATTTTGTACACAATCACCTTCTCCAAAGAAACACTTAGACAGGAATTAAACTTACATTATTTACCCCGATGTATTTTGAGGTGTCAAACACTTGGTAATAATTTTATTAAACAAGTATAGCTTGTTTAAGTAAAACAATTGTTTTACTAATGTCTTAACAATGAATACAAGCTATAAGTTATTGCTTTTGCTAAACAATGTTTCGTAAACAGATATACGAAGTAAAACAAATAATTATGTTCTGAAAATTTTGACATTTCTGTTTTGTTTTAAAATTATTTTTAGTTTTAGTTCTAAATAGGAAAATAAAATAAATAAATTAACCATAAAATGGGGGGGAGGGGGGGGTCCCCCTCCCTCGAAATGCCGCCACTGCTCATCAGCACCCCTGAAATCTGTGTAACAGAGCTTTATATAATTTCAGTGATCAAATGCTCCTTCCAGAAATTTGCAGAAATAAAAATTTAATAAACGCAAATTTATGTTACCTGCGACGACATTAGGTGATGGGGAAGGTCCACATTCTCTCTCAGAAAATTTTCGGGAAAGCACAATTATAGGCTATCTTTGGGGATATGAGAAGAAGAATTGGTGATTTACTTCAGAAGTTTTTTAAATTGGAGTCTTTAAGTAAGAATTCTATGCAGTTTTTTGTGATGTACTAGGCGTCTCTCCTCTAGAAATTTTTTGACATTGACCACGTAAATTTAAGCAATAACTGATGACATTTGGAGAATGAAGAGGGATTTCTCTGGAAAGGTTTCGTCAATAATGTCAGAAAGATGCAATTTTGGGCTATGTTTGTTGATGCTTAGGAAATGAGAAGGTTTGGAGGCTCTCCATGAAAATATTTCAACGACTATGTCTTAAAATTAAGTCTAGTCCGCAGACCCCCTCAGAACGTTATCAAAGTTGAAGTTCTAGAAAAGGGGGGGGGGGAACCTTACCTGGAAACAAAATAAAATGTATGACTGCTTTTATTTAAAAGTAATAACTTCAGATTGAAAACCTTGATAGTAGGACAAAGCAATTTCCTCCAAGCCTTTCCATGCCATTGCAAATAACATTGTAATCCATTAAAACTTTTGACCAAACGGGCAAAGGAGCTACAGTTCCTTTAGCCCATCTCCCCCCTTCCATTGATACACCACCCTCTATAGTTTATATATTTATTTAAATATAATGCACATTTAAATTTGCAAAAGTATTTCAGATTAAAAATGTCTAAAATTTTGATTTTATCTAGTGTTAGTTTGAACTTCAAGAGGGGGGGGGGGGGCTATAGCCCCTTAACCCCCTTTCCTGGTTCTATTACTGCATGGAAGCACCGTTCCATGGGATGACAGGTAATTAGGGCTTATAGTTTAACTCCTTTATAGAAAGAGTTCACACTTTTTTTTTCTTTTTTTTTCCTACCAAGCAGAATTAAATTGAGAAAACTGTACAATTTGAAGGTAAAAGGTAAGTAAAATTATTTTCAAAATGAGACATACCACAGTTAAGATGAAGCATATAATTCCTAAAGCTCCAATGACGATTCCAGCTATTTTCCCAGAATCGTCAATTTCTTCTTTTATGGCTTGCAATGTTTCGTTCATTAAATTAGGTTCATGAGCCGATTCCGAAGAAGTCTGGGCAGATGAAGAGGTAGGAAGAGGTACGGACTCAGAATCGGTGACATCTAGAAAAGAACAAAACTTCAGTAAAAAAGGTTGAGTTAGAAAATTATCTACATGTATTTTAAAAAGTATATATCTCTTCAAATTCCCAATGTTGCAAGAACTCGAAATGATGGGCTTAATTCCAAGTTTTCTCCTTTAAAGTTCAGGGGTTCACAACCCAGAAATTTTGGGGCCCGTTACAAATGACTTTTGTGAGCCCCCTACCCCTACATATACTTCACCCCATATTTAAAAAATCTCGATCCCGGGCCAACAGGAGCCCCCCCCCCCATGCATGCCCCGGCATACAAACAACACAATAGGAAAATGAATCTGATTAGGATAACTGAAGCACTGCTATACACTAAAACTAAAACACTGAATAATTTCATACACAAAATTAACATTACTTCACAAAACTTGATTTTGAACACATTATTATTAGAAAATATGATATCCAAGCAGTGAAGAAATAAATACAAAATTGTCTGAGGTAATCTAGGATCCAGATGAGGTTGTATGCACATCAGTCACTTTTACAACATTAATGAGAAGATGGACACTGTTATTCAATATTCACATAAGACCACAAAATTAATAAGTTTATCCTTAATTATACTATTCAAATACTTCACATTAACTACTTAAAAACAATAAATTTGCAGTGTGAATGTATAACTGTGCTTTATTTTAATTCACTCCTTATCTTTTAAAGATTTGTAAGCTTCACATTATGAAAAAGTAGGACATTTATTAACACATTCTTATTCCTTATTTCTAACAAATTTTCATGAAACATTAATTTGTAAATTTTAATTTCTCAAATGTTCAGATAGTCAGCTGTGGGAAGAGAAATGTTTTACAAAATCATGGTAATACAAATTTGGAAGCTTTTGTGTGAATTTTATCATAAGGAACCTTATATATTTAAATACTGTTAACTATACAAATCTTGTTGTAATTTTGACACGAATATTTGACAGCAGAACAAGAGCCAATGAACTTCTCAGCTTTTTTTTCTTCGCAAGCAGATGAAAAAAAAAGAGAGAGAAAGAGAAATCTTGTTTTGATCTTTACCCAGAAAGTGAAAGTGATTTCTTGTTAAAATAGAGGAGCAATTTTGAGAAAAATCGATCTCACGAAAATCTTATAACTTCTCTGCATCAATAATAAAAATACAGTAAAATCCCTCTAATGCGGACACTAACGGGGCAAATTTTTTTTGTCTGCAATAGAGAGGTGTCCCCAGGAAAGGGGTTTAATAATGTTATTTGCATTGGGACTGGGGAATTAAAAATTGTCCGCATAAGAGAGGTGTCCGTTAGGAGGGTTTTTACTGTATTTTGAGGAAATATCCCACAAAAATTTATTAGACAGAAATCAGTTTGCTACAAGGATTGGTGAAGTTGTAAGAAAAACCGTCTATTTTTTCTAAAAATTTGGGGAGCAGAGAAAATTCTTTTTTGAGCAAGTTTAAGGCAGGAAAACATTGGAAATATATTACACTTCCATTTACTGTATTCTAATATTATTGCACACATGCGTTTTTCAACTGAAACAATTCCCCCCATCTACTCGAGTACAGATTTATCCTAACCCACACCATCTCAATGGTTTGCTGCGATTACAGACGCAAAATTTTCGAGAATCACAAATGTCAAAAGCAGTCTGACTCACCGGTGTAGTTGTCAGCTCCCACAACGCGGCTGCAGGCGAAAACAAGGACGTAGAAATATAGTAAACAATCCTTTGCCAGAGCCATCTTGCTAATGCGCACTGCGCTCCTACGGCACGTTCTGAATGGAATAGGTCGGCGCGAAGCAGACGCGCCAGGTGCAAAAATCGACCCCAACATAGCTGAGGTTAGGGGGCTGGGTAAATATTCTTTGTTTACACCGGAACGGAAGCCTTATCAGAGAAGGCAAAGGGTAAGGGCACTCACTTCAACGAGTTAGTTCGATTACATAGAATGCCGGAATTGGAAACCACACCGTACCTTTTCGAACGGAATGTTGCAATACGAAATAGAGAAGAGTTAGAGACGAGAGAGATCTTTGAACCCAACGCGACCCCTATGGTTTTCAGTGAAATGGGCTAAAAGTAGGAATAGGGGTTTGAAAGACAGGTTCACCTGAAAAAAAGTTTTACAGGTGAAGCAGTGAATATTTAATAGAGTTAATTAAGAAAAACGCAATATTTGGTTCAAAAATACACATAAAATTTAACATTATTGAAAGAAAGTGAGAATTCTTAGAATAGATAATTAATATCGCTACCCCCCCTCCCCCCGCCTTCCACAATTGCTAGTCTTACGACTAAAATAGTAATTTTAGCACTGAAGAAGACTGTAAATTCTTGAGAAAGAAAGTTGAATATGCGCCCGCTGTAGGGGCGCAGCGAAGGTGTTGAGAGTTAAACTTCTCCTTCAGAACACGAGGATCAGTGGCGTTGTAGCCAAAAAAAAAAAAAAAAAAAAAAAACACACAATCGGAGGGGGATATGCTTAGTTTAAACTTTTTGTGATCAAAAACGGAAAATTTCAGAGTTTAGGGCGATGGAGGGGGAAAGAGGGGGATATTGCCAAATCTCAGGTAACATATAAGCGTGAAAGAAGTGCCAAACCTCCCCATTAAAACAATTCTGCGTTGTTACGACTCCCTCTTCTCACATACCTCAAAAGAAAAGTCTGATTGCAAACAAAAATGTTTTGTTGGTGATAAAATTTGCATAAAAAAGGTTTGCTTTGTCAAGTTTTGTTTGTTAAGATTCATAAAGAGGAGAAAGAAGTGCTAAATGTGCCTTGAAGTAGTGTAAGTTTGAGGTAAGTCCAAGTAGAATTAATTTTATTTTTCATATTAGGGTAGTATATGGCAACCGCAGTGACAAGGGGCCCGCCTTGGCTCTCGGCAGCCCTGATTCCAACAGACGAAGCGACACTTCTTAGTCACAGGAAACACATAAATTTTGTCTCTTAATTTAGATCTTTCTTACAAGCAACTTTGTTTTATATACGGAAGTAAAAGTCATGTATATGTACTGTGACAGCTGTCTCAAAAGCTCGTGAATGAGGAACAATAAATGCAAAAATATCAAGTACAAAAGAAATGAAGTGGAACAACATGCAACACTTGCATTCATGTTCAAATTTCCCATGTGGCTTCGAGTCGCTTTTTTTTTTCTTCTTTTTTCGCAAAAATTTTGCATTTCGATTTTGCGCGGATGCGGCGACGCAAACGAATTAAATTCCCCCCTTTTCAAAATCCTAACTCCTAAAGATTACAAATTGCACGTAATAAACTGCATTTTACGTACTAATAATCGAGCTTCGGCCATTTGAGACAGGTTATGAGATTGGTTACAGAGCTCTTTCCAGAAGTAAAGCTATTAAGCTCCCATAGTTCAGAACTCACTGGTAGAAGAACTTTTAGCAGTGTCAAAGGAGGACAAAATCAACGAGGATAACGACATATTGAAAATTTTAAGCCATTCCTAGACAATAGAAATGATCTTTCTGATTTGTTAGTGAAGGAAGATTCTATCATGGAAATGACGCAAGTGATCATGGATGCTTGCGTCATTTCCATGATAGAATCTTCAATGCTCTGCAAAGAATTACAGAGAAAAATTCCTTATGACTGCCAAAATCTAGATCTAGCCAGCTCCTTTTTATAAACAACACGAAATTAATTCATGTTTAATTCATGCATATTGTGCATAGAAATCGATATAAGTAGACAATTAACTTATAAAACAATTAGTCATCACTAGTATGAAGTATTTTTTTTTAATCTACGGAATTTAACCCCTATTTTAACACTAATATTAAGTCTTAGTTTACGCGGTTTTGATTTATGCGGTATTTCCGTGGAACGTAACTCCCGCGCAAAAAGGGGGTCTACTTTAAAAATAGTGACACCTGTATGTAATTTGAAAATAAAAATGACAAACAATAATAATGATAAAATTTTAAACCTATTGTAGAACAATATGATATTGAAGTTGCAATGCTCCAGAAAGATGCAATTTCAGTTTCATACGATTTCAACGATCCATAAGAGTTTTTAATTATATTTTCGAACAGTGAGTTGCGTTTGAGGATCTGAGTTGCGTTAAGGATCATTCTGAGGATCTATTAAAGTTAAAAAAAAAACCTAAGTAGCACCAGGGCCGAATTTAGGGGAGGGCAGGCGAGGCTACTGCCCCAGGGCCTCCACAACAAAGGGGCCCCCCCACAATGAAATTTTTACAAAAATCTTAAATTTCACGATTCAGCAATTCTACGTTTTTTCTCCCAGATATTATTTATTTATTTATTTTTTTTTGTATTTCTACGAAGAATGCTTACAGAAAAATAAAATTATTATCGATATATCAGAAAGCCCTGATTGCAAGTATCCATTTACTATCAATTTTTTACTCGATCGAGCATTTCAGTGGTAATATATATTTTTTTATTCATTTAATTTGTAATTTGCGCCTATGAGTTAAAGAGAAAATAAGTAAAAAAAAAATCCGAAAAATGGTTAACTTTGCAGGTCATCCTAACAACTTCTCACTTCTTGAGCTCAAAAATTTAAAAATTATTTGACGAAATGACTTGAATGGAATTTTTTAAAATCGAAAATATCGGATATATATACATACAGTGGCTCCCAAAAGTCTTCGTACACCTACGACTTTCAATGAAATAGGCCCCTATCCATTGATTAGAATTAATATTTCGGAATAGGGATTTAATTATAAGATCTATGATCAATTTTTAACAAAACTACATAAAAATTCTTTTAAAAATATTAAAACTTATTTTTTTAAAAATCAAAAACCAAAAAGTGCCGGAAATTTCATCTCACAAAAGTCTTCGTACACTTTAAAAAATGTCTATATATTATTGAATAATCTAACTTTTTATTAAGTTATTATTTAGTAGAATATCATGCAGTATCAATAACACTTTTCGAACGTCTGGAAATAATTTCATTATTTTTCTTTCTTTTTGTTGCGTAATTTTTTATTAAGTGTTCAACCACACTTCGAGTCTTACTTTTCATAGCTCTATTTTCGTTTCAAAGCCGTATTTTCGTAATCTAGCCACCAGATATCTCCAAATATGTTCCATTAAGTTTATATCTATCGATTGAGAAGATATTTCTAAGCTTAAGGACAAATTTTGAGGCGCAAAACACAGACGTGTGCTTTTTATCGTTATCTTGTGTAAAAAACAAAGTTGTTTCCGATTACCAAATTTTGGGCTAATAGTTCAAAATTTCTTTTTGAAATATTTAAATGAACAGAATGAATCATTATTTCATCAAAAAATGTCAAACTTCCAAGTCCTGATGCTCATATGCACCCTCATACTAGAACACCTCCACCGTCCTGATTAACTGATCCAACTAAGTCTTAAGATTCAGTTCCTAATTTTTTTTCTATTTACAATTACACAACAATTTAACCAAAAGTGTTGAATACATTTTTATCTGTAAGTAAGACGTAATTCCAAAGGGTTTTGAGCTTATTTATCATTGATTTTACGACAAAAAGCGCAAGCTTTCGGTTTTTCGCACGACCAAGAAAATTTCTGCAGGAAGAGGTCCAATTTAATCCAGCTAACCAGAGAACTTGGCGAACAATTTTAGGTGAAAATTAAATGTAAAAATTTTCATTTAACTCTGTAGAAACATTTACAGCACTCAAATGTGTATTTTTCATAATTTTTTTAACTTTAAATCTCCGATCACGCTTTGTCAACTTTGCCGGTTGACCTTTTCTTCTCCTGTGTTCGGTCCAATTCTTTTCTTTAAAGCATTTAATCAAGCACTTTACTATACAACGGAATAAATTAACTAATTCAGAGACATTTCAAACCAATTTACCGCTACTGTGAGGAAAAAATTCAAATTTCGAATGGTGTTTGTGGTTTTTCACGAATACCAGCCATTTCAAAGTAATAAGCACAATATTAAGGAATAAATAAACAAAAAATTACAGCAAAATGACTTATAAAGGTCAACACAGTGCAAAAATGTTGAAAAAACGGCATATGATAATTTTAATCATGAATTTATTCGAAAATGTTTGAGTGTGCGGTGACTTTTGTAGCGTGTTATTTTTCTGTTTCTTCGTTTTTTCACTCATTTCAAAAAGAAGATCCGTCAATATTTTGAAAAAAACTACTGGGTTGTATTAAGAATGACATAGGAATGATGTGAAAAAATATTGGACTTCATATTCGAATTTAGTTTTGCGTTATTTTGGTTTTACTAAAAAATTTCAAAGTGTACGAACACTTTTGGGAGCCACTGTATATATCAAAATATTCGAACATATATCAAAGTATCGGATATTTTCGAAAATATGATGATCTTTTCGAACCCTGATTAGGGGCCTCCACACTTTCAAATCCAGGCCTGAGCAACACTGCTCGCCAAATAGTTTACGTCACACACATTGATTTGTTCTTCAAAAGACATACAAATATTCCGGTAGCACCTTTTAAAAATAATTGATTGTTTTTGTCTTTTCAATATGTGTTATTAAAAAAAAATATTCCTTAAGAAACTTTTTCGGTGATGCAGTACGTTAATTTTATATCAAAGAACCTACATAAAAATTTCAGGTGCTAAGCAAAGACGCTGTAATTAGGTCAAACAAAATCGCTACTTTAGCAATGTAATTATTTTGGCATTACGGAATCGAAAATCGATTTAAGTCTTTGGTCTGGTTCTATTCCTCGTGACAGCTGACGCACGGAAAGATTGAATTCAGCTTGACAAGCAGACTTCATCCTTGTGTAAGTATGAAATAAGTGAAAGTTGGCAGCGCATTTGTGTAACGCTACACGCAACTTGGTAGGAATGTTCTAAATAGAGATGCTCTTGTGGAAGTTCGTTTGTTTCTTCTAACTTTTTACCATCATTTAAAACGAAAAATAAACTTAGGCAAAGATGTCGACGATTTTTTGTAGACGTTTTGAAGAAAGGGGCTGTCCATAAATGATGTCAGACTTTTTGATCTTCCCCCTCTCTCTTTCCTTTATCGCAAAGTGTCACACTTCAACCCCCACCCCCTTGTCACATGTCGCGCTACTTTTTATAAACATATTCTTAAAAAAGTGTGTGATGTCACACTTTTTACTACCCCCTCTCTCCCCCTTGTCGCAAACTGTCACAATTTCACAACCCTACCTCCTCCCCCCCCCCAAAGCGTGACATCATTTTTTGATAGCCCCAAAGTGCAATTTTTCATTCGAAAGAGCTTTCCATTTATGATGGCGTCACACTTTTATCAACATATTTGACTCCCTATGTCACAATGTGTCACCTTCACTTCACCCTTCTCCTTGTCATGTGTCACGAAACATAGCATAAGAATATTGTTAGAAAAAAAATGCTTTTATTTTCACCAAAATGTGCGATGTCACAACACATTTCTCTCTCTTCCTCTGTCTCTCCTTACTCACATTTTCACCAGGGGTGCCCCCCCCCTAAGAGCAAAGGCGCCCCACCCCTAAATATCAGAAGCCCCCCCCCAGACCGAAAGCTCCTCCAAAAAAAGTGAAAAATACCCCTCAAAATTCTATGGCGCAGTCTGACCCCCATTCCGTGACTGATGCGATACTAATTACAAATAAAACACGACATACACAATGCGATTCTTTTATTATATTTTACACTACAAACAAACCTCATTTTGTGCGGTGGATAGGGACCGCGTAAAAAAAGTTCGGTCGTTTTATAAATAACTTCGTCCGTTTAATAAATACTATCGCCAATTGAGTCCCAATCTGAAATTTTCATACACTGCACAAAAAAGAGGTTTGGGTGTATTCATTCTTTGAAAAACAAGTCAAAAAACAAAAATCCTAATGCGTTTTCTACTTTGCAGAAGCAAATGAAAGATGATATTTGCTTGACGGCGCGATTTCCATTATAAAATATCGACTAGGAAAATAATATTACTTAAGAATGGGTTTGACCCCCCCCCCCCCCAGTAAGTGCATGAAGAGATTTTTCCAGCTCCCCTCCCCCTCGGCATCCTTACATAATTACTGAATGGCCCCTTATGTTAGGCCAACAACCTGAGATAGTGATGATCAGATCAGAGATTTTCAAAATGGGCCTAAAAAGATTTAAACAAGACAGGGAAAGCTATTGTAACTCATATTTTTTCGTAGCGACAGATATGAGAATTTTTCCTGGAAAAACTTTTTCTGGAGATACTGCACAACCTCGTTTATCCGGACTAAATGTGACTAAAGGCAATTCGGATCAACGAAAATCCGAAAAATCTGGGTGGAGGGGTACACATCCCCCCCTAGTTCAACGGCGCAAACCCCCTTCCCCTAATTTTTCTAAACCCTGTTTCCCTTTTTTATTTTTAGCCCTCTTTTTTTTCTTATACAGTTAAGGGGGTCCGGGACACATTTTGAAAATTTTTTTATTATGTACTTTAGAGTTTTGAAATTTTTTGAACTGATTCATCATTTATTTAATAAGCAAAATCATAATATAAATATGAAAAAAAATTATTTTATTATTTAAATTTAATTAGTTTTTTTCAAAAAAATGGGGTTGCTTTAAATTGCTATAACTCAAAATATTGTTGGTCAATTTTCAATTTTTTTTCAAAAAAGTATGCACAAATATCTAAGCTTTAATTTTTATTCGGCGATTTTAAAAATATTGATTCAATGAAAAATAAAAAATATTTAAAGAAAAATTTCGAAAAATTCGAAGATACTTTTTTTTAAAAAAAATCGTAATTTTTGCAGTAAACGTTTTTTTCAAATTCGACGAATAAAATTTAAAGTAAACTGTTTGAAAAAGATATGCTCCAAGTTTCATTACTTTATCTTTATCGGTTCTTGACTTATAAGAGTTTGAATGCAAGAAATCGGGAAAAATTGCATCATGGAGAAAAACGCGTTTAAAGTTTTAAAGTTATGTACACATTCGTTAGATGCATGCAACAAAAATAACTATAACTTTCGTTCTATTTAAGGTAGAAACAAGATTCAAACGTCCTCTTAAGCAGAAAAAAACACAGCAATTTTTCAAATTATAAAAAAAAATTTGCAAAATTTGAGGATTTTTGTGTCCCGGACCCCCTTAAATCTTTGATTAATAATGCTCTATTTAACGACTTTCTCTATTTAAAAACGACTTTTCACAGTCCCGGATGTTCCACTGTTGTTAGGACGATTTTTTGTGGTCTCTTGAAAGCCGTTAAATAGAGAGCCTATTTATTTTTTTTTAAATGTTGTTATTTATTTTTTAAAAATGTTGGTTATAATATTTTTTATTTATTATTTTATTTTTCTACTGTTATTATTTAATTTGAAAAGTTCACACACACACGCAAACTAAATAAATAGATAAATGAAATAAAATATAAACAGAAGAAAATAAAATGAATAATTTAAATTAAAAATAATTCATAAAAATTAATAAAAAAACAAATCCCCCCATAAAAAAAACACAGATGGCGCAATTTGCGCCATAATCCCCCCCCCCTCCTGTGGGCACGAACACCTGTCTGAGTACAAGTAAAACATTCGCAAATAAGCAGACATACTTTATAACAGCAAAAAACACGATGCTTTGTAACAAAATTACATAGGATTATTACCTAAACTCACGGAAATAATTCTACAAGCGATCCCTTGTGAGTTATCGGGACTCGAGAAAAATCCTTTCATCTACTTGATTACCTGCTTCAAGAAGGAAAGTGATGTTATTACATCGTCTTCTTAATGTCTGCGTGTGGCTCGAATCGATTTGTCACTTTTTTCTCTCCCAACAAGAGTTTTACACGTCGGTTAATAAAATATTTCTTCTGCTTTAAATAGACGTATACTAGAGAACGGAAAAAGTTACTTATAGTAATCACCCAAGTGCGAAACGAATCAATACAGTAAACAAGAGTCAGTCTTAAAAAGGTTCTTAATTTATTTATTCGTTTATGCGGATTTAAAACTATTTTTACCAAAATCCTCAAATAAATAATAATAAACACGCGGATCGAGTACCCCGCGTGTTTCAACAATGAAACTCGCGCCACGGGCATGATAATTTGATAAAATTTTTGGTGATGTTTAAAATATAGGGAAAGGCTTTATTGTGACAAGGCTGAACTCGATCCAGTAACTTAACTGTTTTACTGGTAATACTCAGGGCCTGATTACTGAATAGGTCAACTAGGCCCTGGCCTAGGGCCCCTGATGTTTAGGGGCCCCCAAATGGCTGAAATTACTTTATTCTATGGCAAAAATTGGTTCAGCCAACGGCTAAAGAAATAAAATTTGAATACAGGGAGCCTCAAAAAAAGATTTGGCCTAGCACCCCTCGATATCTTAATCGGGCCCTGATAAGACTGTGTCATTTCAGGTGAATGGAAGAAACGAAAACAATTAACGCTATCTACTGGAGTTGAGGGTTAATCCACTGGAGTTGGGTTAAAATTTCAAATATCAAAATATCACCAAACAGGTAATGGCTTCGTTCAAATGTAGAAGCAATTTTTACCCTTCATACCTTGACGGGCGAATTTCTAATCGTATTAATAATTGAATTCAATATTTTTTTTTTGCCATTGGATGTATGTGGATGCTTGTTACTCTTTCACGTAAAAACTACTGAATGGATTTTGATGAAACTTTACAATAATATAGTTTATGCATCAGAATAACACATAGGGTAGTTTTCACCCCGTTATGGGGGGCAAAACCCCCTAGGGGGCCATAAAACCCAATTTTCGTATAAATTCTCTAATATGAGGATAAAAAAATACTTGCACATATAACCATTATATGTCCATCGAAAGCTCTGATTTTTCTGCTGAAGATGGCACCTGTTCCAAATTTCTAAGTAGAATAAAAAAAGGGGTATGAGCGTTTTAGTTCCATGTTCGAAGGCTTTCCTCAACACAATATATAGTATTTAGGGTATCATCTGAACTCCCTGTCGATAGCGACAATTGTTGTATTGTTGACTATTTTTGCTTTTCGTCTGACTGTTCAAGGCTTTTCTCAAGTTAAAATTTAAAGTAAGATTTTTTGCACAAGATAGGCAAATAATACCTGGATTTGGCTGATTATTTTTCCAGTTTTACGCAACTTTGATGCAATTAATGGAGGTTTCTTTTTAAATTTATTTGTGTTGACTGGGTGCTTCATCGACCAGCAGGAATCTCGCCAAACTTTTTTTGCGGTATCATTTCAATAGCTAAGGCATGTGGCAATTTTTTCAATTGTCGCTGTTTTTGAAGCTAAAAACTACGCGAATACTGTTTCTCGGTTTTCCCCATGTAACCAAAATATCGCCATTTCTTTAATATTTCTTTCTTTTTATCATTTGTTAACATGTAAAATGATCCGCCAACTAAATTAATCAAATCCATAAACAGCACAAGTTTGCGCACAATCTCAAACACAATTGCCAATCTTAAATTCTTATTTTGGAAACATTTTGGATAGCATCATTTCATGGTCACCAGAAGTATTGCAGTATTTGGCGACTATCTCTTCGATAAAATTAGTAGCACACAGTTTTACAAAGTAGGGAGGGGGAAACTTATCCAAGGGATCCCAAAACGATTACCGCAAATTTCGTAACATTTTAAATCGCAGTAAGGGATTACGGGCGGCTACATTTTTTAAAAGTTTGTACTTCAATAGCAATATAGAGAGACAATTTTAGAATATGTTCAAAGAAAAAAAAAAAAGGTAAAATCGTTTTAAACAAGTGAAGTTTAAATTCATATTTTGGAAATTCCTCAAATTTGTATGTTCTTAAATGTCGTTTTTTTGTTTCTAAAAGAGTGCTATTTTGTCCTTCGTATTTATTGCCATTTTGCTTTTATGGGTAAGAAAAAAGCTCGATTTTTAATCACGTCAAAGCGGTGTGTTTTGAGTTATTTCAGTTACAGAAGAAAACGAATAAAAGTAACTATATTGTTTCTCACAATTATTACACACCCAGGCAACGGCGGGTATTTTTGCTATGTATAACAATCTGGTAACTAAATAAATAAAGTTGTTAAATAGAGTCTGCCCCCCCTACCCCCAGTTACCGTCGAAAAAATATTCATTTTTTACCAGGAAAGGCCAAATACATGCAAAACATTTTCTTTGTAGCATCTTCTGTTCGGAATTAAAATTCATATCTTATGAATGTAGATTAAGAAAACATTTTACGCAGTTTTATAAACTTGGCAAGTCTCTGGCGAATGTATGGCACTGTGGTCCTTATTCCGATAAATAATGGATTTGGATTACTTTACATTTTTAAGCTGCCTTTAATTGCAAAAATAGATTGCATTCGTTGAAGAGAATGAATTTAATTGCAAAAAAATAAAAATGACATTTAAAAACTTATTCGATAGCAGAGTTATGATAACGCGGTCGGTACGAGTGTTCAAAAATCTTGGCGCTACAGCCATTAAAAAATTTGCATTAAAATGTAAAAACTTCGCCAAACTAATTTTGGTAAAAATATCATTAAATACTATGTATAGGGCATTGTAGTTAAAATTAATCCACCAAATTAGTGAAACAACACGCTCAAATAACATTAAAACTGCTATTAAAATGTAAATTAATCCACCAAATCCGTTTTATATCTCCAGACTCACCAGGCGACTACGTTAGTGCATTGGCGAATTTTTTAAAAATTTTAATGAAACTTTTAATTTTTTTTTCTTTTTTTTTCTTTCTTTTTGTGTGTGTGTGTTTTCTTTTTAAGGATTAATGGTGCTAATTAGGATTTTGTGGAATTAATATCCCTACTTTAATGGCGACAATAGAGAGTATTGTTCTTTCTTTTTTTTAATTTGTTTTTTATGCTATCGGACCTGTACTGATGAAGATTTTTGGAATTAAACACGAAGGAGATCTTCAGAGGGAGATGTTATTTGAAAACGCTGATATCACCATTCTAATCGAGACATTAGGGAATGTTTCTCTTTCCGAAATGAGAAGTTTTTTGTACTGTTGTCCTCATTTAAATGGGAAAAAACTTGAAAAAAAAAAAAAAAAAAAAAAACTAGTGCTCACTCTGATTTAAATGGTATTTTTACTGTGAACCTTTTTGGTATTTTAATCAGAACTGTTTACGTTGTTAAGAAACAGTTGATTTCCTTCACGTGGGGGATTTTAAAGGTTTGATGTCCTCACTCTAAAGGGGTTTTATTACAATCTGGATTTGTAGTGAATGTTGACCCTATTTTGAGACGATTTCTATGGTAAGAAGCTACACAATAATTTAGATAGCAGGTGTAGCACTGGACATCATTTGACAGGGATGGGGATTATAAGGGAAATGGTTGACTTTATTTAAGAATTGTTGACCTCACTCGAATTGGAATTTTTGAGAATTACCCAAACTAACTTCTTTAGAACTCCTGAACGTTTTCCTGATTTATTTTGTGTGATTTTTTGGGTGTCTTCCCAGTTTCGCCGACGTTTCATTTACCCCCCCCCCCTTGATTTTCAGTTATCATCATACCTTTTGATATATTAAAGGGGGGAGGCCATTTTAAATGTCGGCGAAAAACCTTTTTTTTTTTTTTTTTTGGTAACTATTTGACTTCTCCTTGTGTTGACCATTAACTTGAATCGATTGAAAAAAAAAACTACATCACGTGAGCGAAGCCGCGGGTGAAAGCCATTGAGAAGGAACAGATGGAGAGAGTGCAACCCTACTATCCCGATACGGCAACAGTACCATGTGACCTGGGGAGCAATTTCGAGTTGACCGTAACCGCTGAAGAAGTTTTCATTAGCTGAAGCCATGCATGATAACAACCTTTAACTGTAGAAGGGAAAAATTAGATTTATAGTAATAGTGCAGTATTCTAGCATTGTACACTGTGAGGAAAAAGCCACACCAGGAGGTCCAGTAACTTTTCCCTAGCATGTACGAATGTTTTTTACTTCTAAATAAAGAAAAAATAACATTTATATGCATTCAACGAGTACATATTCCACAGTTGCCTATAATTTTTAAATTTTTGTACTTATTCTACCTATAAAAGTAATAAAACATTGTATATCTTGAGTGCAAATAACATTTTAGTTCCATAAAAACTTTTTACTTAACTAGTAATTATTTTAACGGCTCTTAAGCATTTTGTGTACTTTTGCTTTGTTGGCGAGTATCTTCTCGCCAAGCTCCTGTGAATAGCAGATGCGCAAGAATAAAGATTTGCTATTTTTATGCTTCAATTTAAATACTAGTATGCCTGCGTATGAAATCATTTCAAAACATTGATTACAATACATATGAATCCATAAATTTTCAGTCAATAACAGAACACTTTAAACTATTTGTACATGCCCGTCATTTTAGGGAATAAACATCAAAATACACGAAAAATGCAATTACATTATATTTTAAAATCCGGAAAGAAATGGGGAGAGGGAATTTGAATGATAGGCCTGCATTTGTATCCGTTATTTATTTATTTATTTATTATTATGCGGTAAAGGAGTTGGAGCCAGAGTTGCTCCGACTTGTAGCCCCGACTTCATAATAAGCACCGTCGCGTCGTCTGAAAAATATTTAATGCCAAAAGAGCGATTGCGTGCAGAAACGCGACAACTTCCCAGCCAAACAAGTCACCTGACCTGGGAAACATTGGGGCCCCAGCTTATTTCACTGAGACATTTGCTATGGCTCCCTCCATTAGTATTCCTTCTCAATGGTGAAAGCTAGTGATAGATAAATTAATATTTCAAACAAAAAAGATGGAGAGAAGAGCTGCCGAGCTAAGAACAAAAGTAGAATCTGCACTGGAGCTTAAAATGAGAAATTGCTGTTTTAGTTTTACGCCTCCATATACTTGATTCAAACTCCCCTCTTTAAAAATATTTCTCATTCACAATAAAAGACTTTTCATCCATAAGCTCATCAGGGCCGTCCGAAGAGCTGACGATGCCTGGACCATATCTATTTTTTATGGATACGCCTCATATTACTCATTCCAGAAAATCACCAGTCATAATATGACAGGTACGAATTTCTTGGCCATTTCCATTCCATTCGAAACAAGAAATCCAACTAGTAGGGTCGTATTGAAATTCTTGATTGAGAAAAACATAATTTGAATTCAAGACGTCAAAATTGATATGATTCTTATATTTTTAAGCACTCGGAGTAATCTGAGGCCAGCTTTTGCTTATATCTCAGCAAAAAGACCACTTAGAGAGTTCGGGATTTCACTAAATGATTTGCTTAATATTATGTGCTCTTCTATTTAAGTACTATTTAAGTGCTCTTCTGAATTATTCGTTTTGCACGGGGGGGGGATGGCGCAAGTTGCACCATTAAGATTTAGGGGAGGGTTTTTTTTTAACAAATAAATAAAATAAAATTTTAAATTTTTTATTTATTTGTTTGAAAAAAGGTTGATTTTTTAAAATTTAAACTATTTTTTTTATTTAATTTAATTATTTTGTGAGTATGTGTGTGTGTATGTTATTGGTGTAGCACAGAACGTTTCTAACAAAATAATAATACTAATAATTAAAGATAAATAAATATTTTATAAAAATGAATAAAATAAAAGAGGACTAAAAATAAAAAATGGCAGAAGGGTTGAGAACTTTTTTATTGGTGGGGGGGGGGGATTTGCGTCAATATAACAGGGTTGGGGAGGGGAATGGGCACCCCTGGTTTTGCATTTCTGTTTTTTGAATTGACACAAGAGTGCTGTTTCTCCTGAATTTAAAGCTTTGCCGCATGCAAAATTCAAATGAATGCTGCATTTTTTTTTTTTTTGAGCAATCACGATTGCTAATTGTTTTTACTTGACCGTCCTTGACGTTCCGGTTCCTTTTTCAACCCCACCGTCCTCTGCAGGCGCGGCTCCTCCGGTCCTGAGCACTGTGCCCCGGAATCCGCTTCTCCTGGTCGGTGTCGGTGGCGTCCATGTCCTAAACACACACACGCTCATACACATACACACTCACACACACACGCGCGCATTTACACACATACACGCCAACGTGCATTCACACAAGCCTACACATACACAACTATACTGCCGTGTGCAGGTAAAGGGCAGTAACTGCAAATTTTTCGCTTTGCATTTTCTCATCTATTGCATGTTATCTTTATTGTACAAGCTCGCTTATTTGGTTTCCGCTGAAAAAAAGGCTCGAAAAAAAACGTCCAATTCCAGCATTTTCCTATTGTTAATATTGAATCCACCGCACATTTCTTCAAATATCTCGAAAACTCATTTCTGCAGATACTGCCGTTTACCTGCACCGGCAGTATACACACGTAACCGCCCAAGAAGAGGGGAAGGCTTGGTGGGACAGGAGCCGTTTCTAGAAACAAGTGAGTAGGGTAGTAACCTATGAGTAGGGTCATGTCGCAACTCGTGATTGCGAAAAACATAATTTGAATTCAAAATTTCAGAATTCAAATTAATTTTTCAATTTTTCATATTTTTTTCAGGGCTTGACTTAAGCAAAATTTACATTAAAATGCCCCCCTCCCCCTTATTCTGGATTCGCCATCTGTTACTCATTCAACCCCTTCTTCCACCGCCTCATGCGAAGGCTTGGCTTTATTGAAAATTTTATTCGGTACGTGATAATCTAAAACTCTGCAATTGACGACAGTTCAATAGCTAGAAGTAGCTCTGACGATGCTATAGAATTCCTTGCAAAATCCGAAAACTTTCTCGGGGAGTTTTTCCATGAATCAGTTGTGATTCATGTTGTTTTATGAGACTGTTTCGCGAAAATTGAGGTTAAAGAACCCATTGCAGTGAGGCTCTAGCCGCAATAATAAAGAGATGAAGTAAGGTAAAGAAACGACGCGGCGCGGCGTCAGAAAATGCGGAAAAAGAAATTACGCGTATAAGAATATTTGCTACAAATTGCACATAAGCGTTTCTAAAAATAGTCGCATCGAAGTCAACAGAACAGTTTTGAACAGAAATCACCAAATAGCGGATCGCGGTCCACGATAAATTATTTTGTACGGATCTTTATCAGACTGAACTGTTGTTTAGCTTTACAAATAATAAATGAAATATAAGTTGTAACTTAAAACTATGTGAAGAATTAAGCACTTTTATTTTTCTTGCCATGTTTGTCCCGGTAATTCTGAGGATTGGTTTTGCTTATATCTTAGCAACTGGACCACTTAAGAGGCTTCGGGATTTCACTAAATGATTTTTTTTAATCTGAAGATACACTTTAAAGTTAAAAAAAAAAAAAAAAAAAGCCATAGGATTTTAGCGGCAGCAAAAATGTGCAAAAAAAAAAAGGACACAGCTAAAACTCATGTTTTTCTTAAGATTTTGATGAATTATGTGCACTTTCCCCGAAGAAACACTTAGCTGGTAGGCTGGACTCATTTTGACTTACATTATTTACCCCAAATTATTTTGAGATACCACAAACACTTGGTAATAATTTCATTAAGCATGGCTTGTTTACGCAAAACTGATTTACTAATATCTAAACAATGAATACATGAACTACAAGTTACTGCTTGTGCTAAATAATGTTTCATAAACAGTGCAAAGTAAAACAAATAATTATGATCTGAAAATTTCGACATTTCTACTTTTTTTTTTTTTATAATTTCTATTTTTGGTTCCTAAATTGGAAAATAAAATAAAAAAATAAACCACAAAAAGTGGGTGTAGGGTAGGATAGTGTCCCTCCTTGCCCCCTCCCCCGAATCGCCGCCACTGATTATGCGACATCACAGAGCAAAATATCTTTTGAGTGAGGTTATGAGGTTTTCGCGGAGCTGCGAATCGATGCAGACAAGACATCTTTACAGAGACTTTTGAGGAATGAAATCTCGACACTAGTTTGACATGATAGAGTTCGATGGGATTTCGCTACCTACACTGGATTTGGTACTTCGATCCGAACTTCGGAATGAAAATAATTTTTTTTTTTAAACTCAGTATTCAATCAATGAATCTTTGACTTGCGGTCAAGGTTAAGTCTACGGGGAAAAACATTTTCGGTTCCTGGAATTTAAAAACAAAACGTGGAATCATCATTGAGATTTTCCATATTTTAAAGCACAAAAAAAAAAAAAAAAAAAAAAAAAAAAAATTGAATTTTTGGCATTTTGAATTCAAATTATGCTTTTCGCAATCACGAGCGTGTGTGTGTGTGTTTGCGTAGGCGCGTGTGTGTGGGTGCGCGCGCGCGCGTGTGTGTGTGTATGTAAGCATGTGTGTGCACGTTGTGTACGCAGTGCTGTATGTGTACGGGTGTGTGTGTGTATGTATGCATGTGGTGTATGCAGTGCTGTGTATAGGCGCGTGTGTGTAGGCATTCGTGTGTGTATGTGTACGTGTGTGTGTAGGATATGGACGCAACGCAACGTGGAGACGATTTTATAGGAGCAGCATCGTTAGGAGCCGGTCGACGGTGGTGCTGGCAGAGGGTGCTGGTGGGAAAATAAAATGATAGCACGCCAAAACAGTCAAATGAGAACAATAAGCAATCGTGATTGCTCAAAAAAAAAAAAAAATGTTTGAAGAAAAGCCGCCTTCATGTTCTATATTTTAAACATGTCTATACAGTAAACCATTGATTATCCATGGAATTGGGTGGCAGGATAATAAAAATCGCGGATATACCGCAAATAGACTAAAATGACGGACAAATAAGGTAAAAATTGTCATTCCTCAAAAACTTAGCTGAAATCTTAATATATAAAAATCAATGTCCTGAGATAACATATATATATATATAAATATATATATATATATATATATATATATATATATATATATATATATATATATATATATATATATATATATATATATATCAACGCACAGCCGAAACCGCTGAAGCTTCAGACTTGAAATTTGGCAGACATGTCCACATGATTACGAAAGTAACCACTAAGAAAGGATTTTTCGAAATCTCAATTAGTTCGGGAGAAATTAATTAAAACCCCTTAACTTCTGCGAAATTAAAACCTGTCATTGAAATTCAAATCCCTTATTTTCGAAGGCTATTCAAAGCATTATTCAGTACTTCATCTCAACTTTTGGTCGTAGCGAACTATAAATTTGATATTGTTTTTGTTTCTCACGTGATTCTTCGAGGCTTTTCTCAAGTCAAATCATAATGTTTCTGTCTTTTGCTTTCGTTTTTTCAAAACTAGAAGCAAAGTTTTTAAGAACATCATCACAGGCGGACTATCCTTTTGAATTTAGAAGAGTGCAGTTTCCTGTTAAAGTTTGCTTTGCAACAACCATTAATAAGTCACAAGGACAGACATTAAAAGTAGCAGGGATCGATTTAAGAGAAGACTTTTTCTCACACGGCCAATGTTATGTAGCTTGCTCCAAAGTCAGTTCATCAAGCAGCTTAATAATTTTAGCACCAGAAAAAAAAAACTAAAAATGTTGTATACAAAGAAGTTCTTGCTTAAACATAGGTATAACAATAAAATGTAGATGACCTGTGTTTGCAAAGATAATCAATACTTTAAAAGGATCGTTAGTAACAGTTAAAGATCGGTTAAGGACAAGGGCATATATATATAAGGAGTCCAGGGGCCCCGGGATCCTCCCCAAATTAGAAAAAGTTATAGGTAATAAGTAATTATTATAGGGGATTTTCGAAACTAGGTGCACCAAGCACTGTTAACATCTTCTAATTCCATTACCCGAGCAATGCCGGGTACGGGAATGCTAGTGTTACATAATACTTTCCACAAACAGTGAAAATACATACAGTGCAGCAAATGTTTTGTATCTTCGCACAACAGAACTTAACATCAATAAAGAACAAGTGTATGTACGATGAAGAAAGCACGATAAATAAAGAAAATAAAAAAAAACCAACTGAGTTTGGAATTACAATTTTTCGATTAAAAAAAAAAAACAGCCTTTTTTTTTAAGTGCTAAAAAATTTTTCGTTCAACTATTCAAAGTTGGACGAGAACTTGTTCAATTCGGAAACTGAAGTCTGAGATGTCCGGGTCGAAATCTTTCAAACTGAAATAAGTTTGTTCAATCCCGAGGTTGTTGAGTCTCCCCCCCCCCCTTTCAATCCCTTTTCTCTCAGGTCCACGCGAAAATAACCGAAACATTTATAGTCACTTTCACTGAAAGACATATAGTCATCAATGATTAAATTCATAAAATACATAAAAATCGCTCCATTATCTCTCATCTCCCCCCCCCCCAACTGACGCAGTGAGTTAGGGTTCATATAAATCATAAACGTAACGTTAAAAAAAATCAAGAAAAATTCGGCGCTGAGCTGCACAAGATCAGCAAAGACTACGATTGCACAACAAATTTCATTTCCCCACACCTTATCGTTTTTGTAAAATACACTAATTATAGCCAGGGGCGGACTGGCCCGTCGGTCCATCGGCCGCCGATGCGCCCTCAAGCCTGCATACCTTTAAAAAAAAAAAAAAAAAAAAAAAAAAAATTTTTGGTGCAACTTCTTTTTTTACTTCCTTTTACAAAAAAGGAAGTATTGCATTCGCGAAAAAATTTTCACTGAAAAATCGGCCTTAATTTCCATTTTACTCACCCCCGAATTAATGTTTAGTTTTTTTTTCGACCCGACCACACGTGGATATATGCCTAGGAACGTACAGACACCAGAAATATCCATTTTGACGACCCCCGAGTTAATTACAAAGAATTTTCTCGTGACGTCAGTATGTACGTATGTATGTGTGTATGTATCTCGCATAACTCAAAAACGGGATGTCCTAGAAAGTTGAAATTTGGTACGTGGACTCCTAGTGGGGTCTAGTTGTGCACCTTCAATTTTGGTTGCATTCGGATGTTCCTAAGGGGGTCTTTTGCCCCTTTTTGGGGGGAAATCATTGTTAATTTCGATGTAAACTCAAGTTGTCTTAAAATTTGTCGGACACTTGGTGATATATCACCAATCTTTTGGTCGCCAAGTTTTGTCGCCAACTTGGCGACAAATTTGGAGATTTTTTTAAATTTTTTTTTTTTTAATTTGGTTTCAGTTTGGCCACTGTTAGTGATATTTAGAGAGTAAACCATTGAATCACATTAAAACTGCCAATAATGGGGAAATGACATTAAATTGGAGTAAAAGGAAGTCATGTGATGCACACAGCTCTTTTTTTTTTGCGCTAACAAAACTGTGGGACTTCACTTTGCGTTTTTTTCTCCTTTCTTTAAACCCGTAAACCTGTGTATCATCGTTTTATTTTCTTTTTCTTTCCTTTTCTTTTCTTTTTATTTAATTATTATTATTTTTTTGTGCGCCACCGACTTTGGTATCCTCGTTGGTTTTGGTCTACTTTGTCACTCTTAAAAGCTCTTCTTCCAGTGAGTTTAATAACTTTACATTTGGAAAGAGCTCTGGAACCAATCGCATAAAATGTCTCCAGTGGCCCAAGCTCGATTATTAGCACGCCAAAATGCAGTTGATTACGCGTAATCTGCTATCTTTAGGAGTTTGGATTTTGAAAGAGGGGAAAATTTTATCTGTTTGCATTGCCGCAACCGCGTAAAATCGAAACTTATCCGAGTAAAATAAAATAAAGGTGTCAAATCTTAAACCGCGTATAATCGAAACCGCGTAAAATAAACCCGCGTAATACTAGGGTTTACTGTATAGATGTGTACAGTTATGCAATATCGTTGGTCATGCCTTTCGTAATTAATAAACTTTCCCCGAGAGAGGAATAAAACGAAATTCGCGGTATGTGTGACCGCTGAGTCACACTGCCTCTGCTAAGGAAGGGCAAGGAAACTTGAAGGACGCAAAATCCAACCAATTGGGAGAGAGAAGTCTTCTCGATCCTCCACACTCTTCTTAAATACCGTCCGCGTCGCAGAGGGAAGATAGATCTTTTTTTTTTTCAGTACACCAAACACGTGTGTCTCGCGTGATGTCGTTTCAATAAAAACAATGCAGGCGACAAGGGTGGTAATGACCACAGTTTCCGTTTCTTTCTTTGCTAAGAATTTATATAAGGATCCATTTCCATTTTATTTTCTTTGTTAGAAAGTTCACCGACAGGAGCGCCCCGAATTTAAATTTTTGGGAGGGTGGAAATTCTGAATTTGTCGAATGATAAACTAATGGTGTTCACACATTAGTACTTCTAATGAAAAGGATCATTCGGCATTTAAAAATTGCAATTTATGTTTCAAAAGTTGCCGAATCGTCAGACAAAATCTGCCGAATGACTGAGTTCTTTTTTTTTGTTGTTAAGTTGAGTCTTTAGAGGAGGCATCCTATAGTACACAAAGTTAAGGGTTCTTCTTGGGTGCTGGTACTAATATCTAAAGGTACGGCTCAAAGAAAACATTAAACGAATTTTGTATTCACAAATCCAGGCTCCCAATCCCATTATTAGAAGATTTGAGTTTTCTCAAGCAGCCCTAACTGAAAACTAGTTAAAGACCTTAACAAGAAGGTGGATCCAGATTTCTGTTTTGGAGAGGAGGGGGGGAGGTATTAAAATACATTTGACATACTAATTGAAAAAAAAAAAACCCTGCAGAAATAATAACTCAAAAAAAAAAAAAAAAAAAGTGGGATGCACAAATTGAGGGGGTTCTTTCTCGGTTTCTCTAGAAGCTTAAGCCATCACAACAACGCAGTTTAATGACATTTTTGATCGCGTTACGGGGTGGTGGATCACTACATTATACACTTCTTGAATTGGAGTGCCATCTTAAGTCTTTTGTTCATGGATACCTGATTTTTTGTTAAAATTATTATTATTATTATTATTATTTTTTTTTTTTTTTTTTGAGGAGGTGAGTCATTAGAGTAGACATCCTAGCACACAAAGTTTAGGGTTGCTATTTCAGCCCCCGACATGGCACTGGTTTTGATGGTCACATAACATGACAATCTGTTGCATCAGAGAATTTTAACGAAGTTTTTTAATGCTCCCGCTCTTTGTTTTGGATTGATCGTGGATGGTTTTGGTGTATAAGGAGAGTGATGCAGGAACCTCCTCTAAGTGGGGAACAAAATATGCCCCCTTTATATTACATGGTGATACAGGTTTCGGCAATTTCTCGCCACAGGAAATGGGGGTAATTGTGACTATAAGTATCAGGAAAAAAATAGGCCAACGAAAATGTTTTAAAAGCTGTAATCTTTGGATGACTAAGATTAATCAGAATAAAAATTGCTTTTTGATTCGACAAATCCTTGACAATAATCAACAGAGAGGAAGAACACCAGCTTTCAGTGCAGTAACATTTTTTGATCGCCCTCTCCCCAATCCACCAACAAACACAATACTGAATTGAATGTAAAATGATCTGTAGTAAAAAAATACAAAAAATGCATATAAAGAAATGGTATACAGATTTAAAAAATAAGTAACAAGAGCAGAGGCGTCAGGAACCTAAATTTTTAGGTCGGTGGAAATTCTAATTTGCCAAATACAACTCTGAATTTCACAGAATGTGTCCAAAAAAAAAAACATACATACATCTAATGAGAAAATGCATCAAACATCATTTAAAAAGATTTTTAAAAACTGCACTATTGCAATACTGTCTTCAAACTTTGTGAATCATCCCTCAAAATTCTCCAAATCAGAAAATATTTTGGGAGGTCATGGTGACCTCATAACGGGGTGTCTTGAACAAGAGAGTAACCTCTAGGACATTCGGACATTTCAGTTCATACACTTGACAAGAAATTAAATTGAAGCACTTTTCAAGGATTTTCCAAAAGCTTATTTAATTACTTTCGGACTCTAGAACAACCAAAATTATTTAAAGCAGTTCATTTGCAATTTCCAGTCTCTGAAATTTTAATACTTGACTAAATAGTTTGCAGAATTGTTCTATCATTGTAAGAAATACCTATTTTCAGTTTAAAAAAAACAATTAAGTATTGACAAATGACAATACAGTATAGACAATTTGTAGATCCTTGATGGGATCTACAAATTGTCTTCAGCTACAAATTCAATACTCCTTTCTCGAAAAAAATTCTAAACTATCAAGAAGTTGCTAAAAATTTTGATAAATATTTGGACTTTGATTGCAATTGTGCTAATTTCTCTAATTCCATCTTCTTCAACTCTGATCTTGGTCATATTCTGACCGGTGATTTAAATTTTTTACAAAACAAAAAACTCATTAAACTTTTTAGTTTGGGTACTAAATATCGGCCTAATTTTCGTATTAATTTCCTGAAAGCTTATAATAAGTTTACATTTGAACTTGAATATTTTTAAGAAAAATCTCCTATAGTTTTAATGTTTCCACTTAATGCGTTTCTTGAATATAGACACCACTTTTTAATTGAATTGAAATCACGTTTACGTGATATTGTCAACACAGAATCTTCATACTTCCATCTCTCTGCTGATGAAAATAATGCCATTAATGAGTTTAAAAAAGCCTTTGTCTTTAGTGTTGTTGATAAAGCCAGTTATAATTACTCTATCTGCTGCAAAAAATTATATGCTAATATTTTGAAAAATGAACTAGAAAAAACCACCACTTATGTTTCCTCCAAACTTAATGAATCCTCCATCATCAAAAAATTTGCTGCTGCTTACAAACTTTTTAAATTGCCACGTCCTGATTCTGTTAACTTACCTTACATATATGCAATTCCAAAATTTCATAAAACAACTGTTGGATTTCGTTTTATATGCTCTGCCACCAACACCATTGGAAAAAATCTGAGTGTAAAGCTTGAACAGTTTCTCAAAAAAATTCTAGAACAACTTAAACTTCAACAAATGAATTGGTTTTGGATTGTTAATAATAGTGTTGAAGTGATCAATTTACTTAATATGCTTGATATAAATAACTTGGAAACTTTTGATTTTGAAAACCTCTTCACCAATATCCCACTCATTGAACTTTTTTCCTCTGTGTCAGAACTTTTTAATTCGGTCAAGGATTCCCTTGATTTTAATGAATTGATTTTTCTTGGTCTTTTTAAATTTTGTATTTTCAATAATTTTTTCAAAAATGGTAATTCATGTTTTCTACAAATTAATGGCATTGCAATGGGAGTTAATTTTAGCTCTACATTGGCCAACCTTTTTCTTTTATATTATGAGAGAAAATATTTAATTGACAATCCTTCCTCTACACCCCTTTGTTGCAGATACATCGATGACCTTTTGTGTATAAATTTTCCTAATTTTTCTGAACTTAGCAAAACTATTTATCATAGTTCATTAATGCTCAAAAAGACTAGTTCTAATCAAAATAGCTTTAATTTCCTGGATATCAACACACAAATTGACTCAAATTGTTCCACTACAATCTATGATAAAAGATGCGAATTTAATTTCACAATTTAATGATACAACCGTGACAAACCATTTTTTATGAATCACCGGGGTGGATGAATTTTTACACGTGGGAAACAGGGGACTCGGTATGTCTATGGATTGGTCCTCTGGATATGTTTTTATCTTTATTTTATTGTTATGTTGACAACTGGAATGGAATTTTATCAGGTTGAACAATGGAATCAGCTTTGTTTACATGGATTTCAAGGTAAGACAATTTTGTTATAGGCAGGTACTGTCCCGTGGATGGCTAATTATCGGAACTTGTTTTCCTAATTAGTCGAGACGAAACCCCCTGCTTTTGGTTTTAGGTTTGAGCTCTAGTTTATTGTTTTTAGTTTAGCAAGTGGTGCTTTTGCCCATTGTTACTCTATATTGCATGTACTGGAGCTTAAACATTCTCTTTTAGTTCATAGTTAAAATTTTGGTCTTTTGACCATAACTAATGAATCCTCCATGGCTGATGAGCTCTGGATTCACTCTTTATCTTTTCCTACTTAATAGCTGTTTGCATTTTTCCTTTTTATCATCATTAATTATTTATAATTTGTTTAATATTTGAAATTCTGTTTGCTTAATTTTATATTTACTTGGCTTTTTAGTTTTGCTGCGTTGCGCATCTATGGGCTTTTGGTGTGGTCTTTTCAATATTTTTCACTTTTATTATTATTATTATATATATATATATATATATATATATATATATATTCTTATGTCATCAAGTTTTATTTTTTATATGGGTACAATATTAGAGAAAGGCATTTAGGTGGTGCAACTGAAAATGGTGTTTTGAAAGAAAATACGCCCAGGAGAGCTACAAGAAGAGTGTTTGAGGGCCAATTCTCCCTTCCCTCCCGAATCTTTGGTTTTAACACATACTGCCTATTCTAATAAAACAGTTTATACCTATATGTGGTCTGAAATGACCAAACCCTCCCCCCCCCCCCCCCACTCTCTGATCATAAATTTTGGCCGTGCAGTTCCTGGAGTAAAGTTGAAAATCATTCACCTTTTTAGAACTACTAAGATGTACCAGCAAAAGTGTACTAACATTGTGAAAAAACTTTTTGCTATAAGGATGTAAAAAAAAAAGACTTCTGTTTAAATCTGAAGCAGTTTTTTGAATAAACTTTCTTTATCAGTTGAAGACAGGTTCGAAAAGATCATGTTTTTTTCAAAAATATTCGATATTTTTAATCAGCGCAAGCTAAAGCCAATAAATAGTAACTGTATCTTTAAATTGTATTTAATTTTTTACATTATCATTATAATATATTGGTAGACTTAAAACAAATGTTTCTTCCATTATCTATATATAAATATACATTTTATGTAAAAATTTATGTAGTTAAAATGTATTTACGTATGAATGATATTAACAATCATTTGTGAAATGTGACAATTTAATGCTGTAATAATAAAATATAACATCATGATACTGATACTATTATGTTAGATATTGATTGTTATATGAATGTGCTTCATAAAACTGGTTACATGTATGCATGTGCCCAGTAAAAATCACAGAAAATCACAGTATATTTTAATTTGAAATACCATGCAAAATTAAATCAAGAAAAAGTAACGTAAAACCATATGTTGTATTGGTATAATTGTTTATTGTAATAGATTATGTTTGTATGAATTTTAGAATTATTTTACTTTAATTTTTTATTGATTTTAATTGAGTAACTTAAGCATTAGCTGATTTACTCATTTTTTTCTTTTGCTAGCATGATTAACTTTTTGTTAGCTTATCTCACAAAATTATATAACTCAAAAATAAAAATACTCAGTCTGTGCACAGGAATAAGAAATGTCCCTCTTTTCTGAACAACTTTCAATTTTTACCTAGGCATTTTTACTGTATACATAATTTATTACAATAAAAAAATAGTATTTTATTATATTATATTAATAAAAAATCTTATATCGTTGCTTATATGGTAGTTTGAAAAATAAATATCAAAAATATCATGATATTTTCAAAATAAATATCGGATATATATCATGACATATATCACAATACATATCGACTGATATATATTGGCGAACCCTGTCGGAAGACTTTATATGTATCCTGTAAATTAAGTTTACCATAGTGGATACATCCTGAATCATTTGCGATCGTAAAATAAATGAAGAGAAACCTGATAGCAAAATATAATATGGTTAAAATATTGTCACCCGAAATTATAAGACAAGCACTGACAATTTATTGTTATATAGATGCATTCTTCGCTATTGTCACTCTAACCGGCAATTATGCAAATAGTTTCGTGATGGTTAGGTGATTTGAATGAACTGTAATTGTAATCTTTCTGTCCAGATCTCTCTCTGTCTGTCAGGATCTCTGTGATGCGCATAGGGCCTAGACCATTCGTCCGATTTTCATAAAATTTTGCACAGGATTAGTTTGTAGCATGGGGGTGTGCACCTCGAAGCGATTTTTCGAAAATTCAATTTTGTTCTTTTTCTATTCCATTTTTAAGAACATTTCCCCAAGCAAAATTATCATAAGATGGACGAGTAAATTACCAAGTTATCATAACATGGAACCGTAACATGGGCAAGCCTTGGCGAAAAATTCACCATGCATTATTTGTAAATATACAGGCAAACCAAAAGACCTTTTAATTTTCTATTACGGGCAAAGCCGTGCGGGTACCACTAGTGTGAAATAAAAGGCATAATTATTGCAACAAATAAAACCATTATTAAAATTTCAGTTTTCTGAGCTTTTGGTTTAGAAGTTTTGCATTCATAACAAACAACATGCTTAGTGCCTTTAAGTGCAAGAATAATTTAAAGATGATAAGTAGTTTGAATATAAATTCCAGCATAGTATGATGGCAAAGGCAGCATTGGTATTGCAGAAGTTAGAAATTCCAGTTAATTATTTTTTTTTTCAGGGTTTTAGTAACTTCAAAAATAAACTAACAAGTACTAAGTATGGTACTTCCCATTTTGATTGATATCAAGAACTGTTAGATTTCTAATGCTGTGGTGAGTTAGATAGTCATATTAGTAATGCTCTTTGAATGTTAATTAGCTCAAATGAGATAATTAACATTCATGAACTATAAAATTACAATTCCTTTTTAATAGTTGCATTATATTATTTAAGTCAATTAGAATAGCTGCATCACCATAATAGTAATTCTCGTTTCGCACCCAAACACAATAACACCTAGAATATCTAATATAATGCCAGATAAAGAGAGAGAGAAAAGGAGAAGAAAAAAACAAAGGATATTTTTAAAAGCAGAATTTTTTTTTTCAGATAAGTATCAGCACACAGTCATACCTTTTATTTAAAAACTTGAATGTACATTTTTAATCAATTAGCAAGTGAACTTTAATTTTTAAGAAGTATCTTTTAGTAAAAAAAAAAATCCTGATTCAAAATCCATTACTGTAAGCATATTATCATTTATTGTATTATGTATTTAAAATAAATAAACAAACATTAAACACATATAAGTGACAAAAAACTAAAAGACATTGAAAATTTGAGCGATTTCACAATGATGATAGTCATAACCAAACAAAAGCATGAGCTCAAAAATAAGAAAAGAAAGAAAAGAAAAAAAAAAAGAAAAATGTGCAGTTACTGCCCTTTACTTGCACACTAAAGAATAGACTTTACGTAGAAAACAGCACCGTGAAAAGTAATCAGAAACTGAGCAGGATATGTTATACTTTCTTGATCTATTTTTAAAAAATAAAGCAAGTATAATAATGTTTAAACATACCTGAGATGTGGTTCGTTGTAGTACTCCTAACAGTAGAGAAGACTGCTGTTGTTTCAATGTTTTTAGATGTTGTTGCATTTGATGTGGGACGATATTGTTTGGTAGTTGCAGAAAAACTAAATGTTGAATACATATATTTTTTTGGATTCGGTGTTGTTGAACTTGGGCGAGTACTGTAAGGAGCTCTAGTAGATAGAGATGTAACAGTAGATGGGGCCTTTGTCGTAAATTCATCTGAAATACCATGATAATGTACTAATTAAAACTCAAAACAGATACAATATTCTCTTTCCAAAAAAATTTTAATAAAGGCTAACAAATCAATTTCAAAAGTGAACAAATAATAAAAATGAAAATTAAATAAATAAAAAAAAATGAAATAAAAAAAGAAACAATAAGAAATTCAATCAACATAATTACATATGTCTAATCGATGTATATCTTCATATCAACAAAGGAAATGTCTGTCTATCTATGTGCAGTGCCTTCACAAATTTATTAGAGCAGGGGCGCCAACTTTCAAAAATTATTGAGGGGGCCGAACTTTACCCGGGGCACCTTGAAAATTCCATTTTACATATTTTCTAATGAGTGTAATTTGCATGAACCAGCAATACGTTACACGGCGTTTACAAGGTATAGGAATCTAAAAATTGGTACAATGAAACCTGTGTAAGTTGACCACTCGTGGTGCACTACTTTAGGGTCAACTTACAGGGGTTGATTTATATGATAAGGGCTAATTATGAGCCTGAAAAAAGCGGTCAACTTAGACAGGTGGTCAACTTACAAAGGTGGTCAACTTCACAGGTTTTACTGTATGCAAATTTTTCTGCTTCAATTAGACCATGTCCCTTGTCTCAAGGGACATTTTTACAATTATATTTTGTGGAGAGCTGTGCAGTGGATACATATTGCTTGTGGCTGTTAGTCTAAAACCAACTTTTGAAGTCCATCAAACTTCCCCTTCATATTTGGCACAACATACTCTAATATACAATAATACTCCAAACAGTCCTCTTAGATCCAGAAAAGGCAAGTCTAGGCGTTCAAGAACATCTTTTAGTGAATTAAATAGGCTCTTTGCCTAGATGTATAGTATTTTATAAATGCCTACAAATTCCTAAAAACTTAACGATTCTCATTGACATTCAAGCAAAAAGAAACTCTTCTTCAAGTAAAGCACTGGTTACTTCCGCTAAAAAAAGACATACCCGCACAGAAATTATTGGGAGGGGGGGGGAGTCCCCTCAAGCCCCATGGAGTTGGCACTTGTGACTCAGAAAGATGAATTTTGACATACAGAAAAATTCAAAATTGAGAAAGTGCAACAAATTTTAAAAATCAAACCCATATTTTTTTGTGTTTTGTTCACTTTTTTGAGTGGTTCGATTTTTCTGATAATTATGGAAAGAAAATGAAAACAACATAAAATAAAACATAGTTGCTATTTATGAAATTTGGTTCAAAAATTTAACAAAATTTGCTGAAAGCTTTTAAATTAATTTCCTCAAAAAACTTTGATCCCTTAATTAGAAGAGATTTTATTTCAGTGATTTTTTTAATCAGTGATTGATTCATTTAGGTTGCTTGCTAAACAGTACTCAGGTAACATCTTTTTCAAAGCATGGAAGAACAAGTGCGGTTATATATTATGACTTGTCATGAAAGTGAATTTAATTAAAGTAGAATCAATGAAGGGGACAGAAAGTCAACAATAAAGAATCTGTTGTGTCCGTGTGAAAGCTGCCAAGAGTCTGGTCATAAATGATGTCACAGTTCCCTTCAACAAATTTGACACCCTCCCCTCAGTGTCACACTTCACCTTACTTCCTCCCCTAGTCACATGGCACACTTTTTCATAAGCATAAATGCTACCAAACAATGTGTGATGCCACATCTTTTGTTACCCCCCCCCCCCCCCAAGTCACAAACTATCAATTTCAGAAACCCTCCTCTCTGCAAAGCGTAACTTGTTTGTGGGCGGCCTCTATATTAGTGTTTAAGAATAATTTTTAAAAAAGTTAGTTTGGCAGTTGATTTCCCTCAAGCAAAGTCACTGATGGGTCAAAGACACACACAGTGAAAAGAAATTTCCTTTCCAAAGCAGTGGACTCTACCAGACATTCAGATATGGTTTCAAAAGAGTGATCAAAACAATAACCTAGCTGGGGCACTCTAGTAGCATTACTGTCAAGAGAGCACCTTTCAGCTCATGAGGTAAACAATTTCTTCTGAGGGGGAGGGGGGGGGGCTGATTGCAGTCAAATAGGTCTGCATGGGAGGAACTTTAGTGTTGCTTTGTGAGGTCAAGACTAGCTAAAATAACTCAGGGATTGGTATAAGTGAGAAAAGTATGCTAAGAGCCTCAAACGAAAATATAATTTTGAAGAGTAAAACAGAAGCAATTTAATATTCCAAAAAACACTATTTATTCTAATAAAATGCCTAAGGCAAATCGCTCAGAAGAATGTGGGGTCTATATGTAGCTAGGTGTGCAGATTACATTTATTTAACACTTTTAACAAGCAATTGAATATTCTTCATTCAAGTGATTCATACCATTTTGAGAAACAGAATGCAGAACAATGATGTCTGAAAGTCATTGATTTCTATTGCACGCTGTTTACTAAGATTAACAACTTTTATTTATAATCTCTACTAGCATTGATTGAACTATAACATAACAGCATGATTTTTAACACTAAAAACGTTTTTTAAAGAAAATAAAAACCATTCAATCAATCTAGGGGGTGATGAAAATCTTACTTATAATGCAATGCTGCAAGTCACTGGCAAGAACAGATTCATCTGGACATGCACAGGAAAATTTTAAAGAATATACAGAAATTTTTGGTGATGGAAGGCACAAATGAGAACAACCACCATTTCTAGCACCACAATAATTCATTCCTAAAAGGGGAGAAAAAACATGAACAGTCAAACAAAAGTTTCAACAAGGTACAGACATATTGAAATACAAACTTTAAAACAAGAATGGGTGAAGCATTTTCAAGATTGTGTAAAATATGGATAATAGATAACCAAAATTTAAGTTTAAAAATCATTAAAAAAATCTAGGGCTTGAAAGTTATATGGTCTGACATGCCCAGGGCAAGTAAAAAAATTTTCTTCTCACATTTCCAATCAAAGCAAACCCAGTGGCACAACAGCCGACGTTATGAACTGCCACAAGAGGGCGTATTCCTAGCCTACTATTTAAATAAGTAGAATCAGTTCGCTATATGTCACATTAGTTGAAGGGAGTCACCAACCCTCACAATACTGGCAAGAACGAGCAAACGGCCTCATTATCTTCATTCTATTTTAAGTTTTTACATTTGTCTTGTTATTTGTAACCACCGATGAAGCTACAAGCAGTTGATTTTAGCCCATGAGAGCCAAGACCTACTATGCCCATCTCAGTTTTCCTGACCAAAGGTTCTGAGGTGTAAAGCAGATGTTTGTGTTGGGTGGTCAACTGAAGGCATGACCCTCAGGGTTTAGTAACCAAGTGTGCTTGGTACTTATTTTATCGATCCACTGAAGATATGAACGTCTGAATTGACAGTGCCTAACCCAGGAATCAAACAAAAACCTGAGGCATGGAAGTGCAAAGCGCTACCATGGAGCCATTGGACTTCCACATTTCCAATCAGGCATATGAATAATTAATCATGAAATTCTTATGACATACTTTATTGAAAAAAAAAATCAACATCACTCAGGTGTGTGCTATATTAAGACATATGCAGTTCTATTCCTTACTTCATAAATTTGCTTTTCATTTCTTACATGCATATACAGTTTTAACACTTGGACACTATTATTATATCAAATTGACACATTTTTGTGTGGATGCATATAGTGTTTTCTGATTTATTTACACATAAAATAAAAAAAAATCTTAATGCTGTTACATTTTTGAAGTCAATGCTTTATCAATATATCAATATGATTAAGCATCAATGTGATGCTTGAATATTACGACTCAGAACTTTATGCAGATTCAGTTGTAAATTTGAGGCTCTAAAAAAATTTAAAACTAGGTTTATCGGCAGGGAAGCAGATTGAGAAAAAAAAAATTTAATGAATAAATTGCACTATAGAACTTGATGGGGATAAGCTAAAGTATCCTTGGCCAATAACCAACAATGACAAGATGCCAAGAAAGAAAATTTTGCTGTATTGATATTTTAAACTCAGGACACAAAAATTCAAGCTTTTAAATGTTTTCTTAATCCTACTTAAATGATGAATAATGAAAATACATTGACATTAACACAGAATTTCCAACTGTGAAAAATAAGGAAATGGAAACCATTCCTGATTTTTAATGAAGAGAGTGACACTTTGTAAGTTTTATGAATAAAATAATCAAGTAGAGTTATAAACCTTGAGGTTTTTTTTTTAAATGTATAAGGGGGGAGGGGGAGAGAGAGAGAGAAAACTCAACAATTTAATTTTACAAAAAGTTTTTTTTCATCAATAAACTATTTTAAAGAACACCATACTAGGAGAAATTCATCAGAAAATAATGAAACATGTCACACAGTTAGCAGGTGTCAATCCAGGTTTTATTTTTTGGATCCCAATTTTGTGAAAAAGTAAAATACTTTTTTTAATTTTCTTCATTTTTTGTGAAAAAGAAATTGTGAATTTACCCTTTTTTTCATGGGAAAAAGTTACATCAGGTAAAAATTTAAACGTATGAAACAGTTAAAACATACGATACTTTTTTCTCAGAAAAGTCTCTGATATGAGACTTTTATGATTTTTTTTGCTGAAAATCCTGACTTTTCATTACCATAAATAAACAAACAAATAATAAACCAAAAAAATAAAAAGGTATATCTAACCTTGAGGCTGTTTATTTTGATGCATAACACGTACACCCATGGGAGATGCAACTCCAGAAGCAACAACTTCAATATTTTTACCAGAAAATTTATCAGTTTTCAAAATGCTTTCAGATTTCCAGTCAGTCCAATACACCCAATCCTGCACAGAACAAAATGTTTTTTATATACAGTAAGACGACATGTATTACATTAATGTGTGAGATCAAAAGTTTACATGAAAAATGACGAACAATTTTTGTAGGCAGCAAAAACAATTACTACAATAGATAAGTTATTACCTCAAAAACATCCAATGCAAAAGGATGTTTAATATCATTTACTGACATTACAATGACTTGATGATTTGATCCATCAAAATTCACACTGCATAACGAGTGGTACAGGGCATCTGCATAATATAACTTTCGATTTACCAAATCTGCAAAAAAGAAAAGGGAGAAAAAAATATATATATATAAATACATAAACAAAAAGAAAATTAAATAATTATTTCATTTTCAGACTAAATCCTTAGAACTACATTTTTGCACGAGAAAATAATATCTTGCATGACTGAAGAGGTCTTATGGTTTGTATAGTTATTACAATAGCCAAATCTTGTTATTATTCAACAGTATCTTCATAAGCACTCGCACTTTATCTGCAAATTACATGCACAAACGAACTGAGAATAAAAATAAAATAAATGAAAAAGAGAAACTGTAAAATATTTCTGTAAATACTAACCAATTGCAAGTCCATTTGGCCAACGCAAATGTTTTGAAACAATTTCGCTTCTGTATGTTCCATCCATCCCTGCTCTTTCTATCTTTGCAGGTTCACCCCAATCTGCCCAAAACATCCATCTACAAAAACATTTCCATTTTGTTAAATGTACTATTTTCTTTCAACAAACAATGCAGCAAAAACTATTCATATATTAGGAGGACTCAAAAGTAATGGATATTTTTAAAAACAAGTAAATTTTTTTGAAGTTTTTAATTTTAATCAAAAAACCATTTGTTATCAACAACTTTTTGCTTCCTAATGTACAATTTTCAGTTTGGAATCAATAAAAATCTATTGTTTTTTGAGCATTTTGTCTAGAGATGGTATTTTGCGGTGTCATGTTTTTATTTTTTTATTTGTCACATAGCGATCAGAACAATGGGAAACCAGATTGTGCAATGTCGGGTGAGTATGGTAGGTGTCACACCTCTATGAAATTTATTACTTTTTTCCTATGGCTCATTTTGAGCAATTCATATCCATCGTAATAAATCTCACATAATCATGTTTCAGATCTTTTCTCTTGACAATCATGTAAATAAACTCTCCTGACATAGCACCATCTGATGTCCCTTCATTCCAGTCATTCTATGATGAAAAAACTTGAAAATTTGGCTAATATCCAAAATGCATTCCAGATGTTTTGATCCAAATCTAGCTGTATTTTACTGATACAAGGTTTAAAATGTGTTCACTAGATGGTAGAAGGTTGGTTATAATAATTGATTCACAGATCAAAAAAAAGCTTGATAAAAATTCAGGGTTCGAAAAATCAACATTACTTTCTGGTCCGCCTCATACATTAAAGATTAGACACCAATTTTCAAATTAGCAAGCAAAGGAAAGGAACATTTTTTCTCCTTTTTTGATGAAATAAAAGTAACAAATGATAAAGATCAATATGCAGAGCATATTCTTTGTCAAACTTTCAAATGCAAAACATGAAAAAAATTTTTTTTACACCTGTTAGACAAGTAAAAAGTTGCAAAAACCATGATTGAAAAAGCAGTTTGTTATAACTCTGTAAACAAAACTGGTGTGAAAAAACATGTCTGCAATCCTTACTGCTATTTACGCAGTAACAACGTATTTTTTAATTTCATCACTACATGTATTTTGTCAGGAAATATATGAAACTAAACTTTTGGTTTGAACATACCATATTTAAATATCAAAAAGGGGATAAATAATAATAAAGAATATAAAACATAACCCAAAAGAAGGAATATTGTAACACATTTAAATTATTAAAAATGAATAAATAAAGAAAAATAAAAACAACAACACACAACAACTCATTTACTTATAATTTCATGAAAATTATATCACAAATTTCCCATTTTTAGCTCATATAAATAACAGTTCAAAAATAATTAATAACTATAGCAACATGGGCACAATAACTAGTAACTAATTTTTCAAAATTATGTATGCTAATAAAATAAAAATTAATAGTTTTAGTTTCTTTTACGTTAAGCAACTTTCAGTTATAAATATTACTATATGCAAAAAAAAAACATTTGAAACTTTAATGCTAAAAAGTTGTGTTTTAATACATACGTATTTAAAAATTTCTCAGAAAAATACTAGTACTCATTACCAAAAATTACATAGATATACACATTAAAAAAAAAAGAAAGCTAACCAAAAGCTCAAAACAGATAAGTAAAAAGAACAAAAAGCATGCATGTTAAATTTAAGTGCAAGAAAAGTTCGTGTTTCATGCATATCATTTTATGACATATCTAATGATTTAGGGATCAGTAGTTCATATAGATAAAACAACATTTGTCTCTTATATTGCATTCTTTATTTATTTTGCACACAAAAATGAAATTGCAGTCTCAGGGTGTGATAACCGGGCTGTCTAGTATATTGCGTATAGGCTTGGCTTAGGGGCAGTAAATAACCGTTATGTACCCAGCAATATATAAATGTTTCTCAAAGGTAGTCAAGGGAGGGGTTTTACTTATATATTTGCTTAGTAATTAATTTTTACGTGAATTTGAAAGATGTGTATCAGATTAGTGTAAACCTACCCCTCTAGAGGATTCACTACTATAGCACGAGGTTCATCTAAATTTCTTTGAATCAGGGTTTTTCTCATGGATCCATCAAGGCGAACAACACTGATTGTGTTTCGACCAGTGTCTGTCCAGTAAATATTGTGATAAATCCAGTCAACAGCGACTCCATCAGGAGTTTGAATTTGATCATGAACCACTTCTGTCAAAGGATACCCAGTATCCAAAGGCGCACTGAAAAATTAAATGTTTTAAGAAAAAGAAATGTAACAATCAATACATTTTACTGAATATAAACATATAGTATAAGACAGAGATTGTTCATTAATCTCCTTTGATGTAATTTAACATGTTTGTTACCAGGGCTCAATTTCCCAATAGGCAGAGTAGGCAGCTGCTTAGGGCGGCAAAATTTTCAGGGACACGAAATTTTGCTTTAACCATACATTTTCAAAATTAATTTGTTACTCTTGAAAGTAAAATATTAGCATTCTTTCATTTTCCACAGAGTCAATTTTTTCTTGTAATTTAAAAATGTTTGCTGTCACACATGTTATGAAAATCAAAGTTTTCCAATTATGGTAATAGATCGGCGTAAAACAGTAATTGAAGACGAAGAGCGGGTGTCGATTTCAAAAAGTGTCGTTGCTTTTGAGCCAAAAGTAGCAATAAGATTGTAGTTTGACAAAGACTTTTAGACAAAGACTTTTAGTGCTATACTAAATTTTATTCAGTACTTGTTTCTTGAGTGATTGACGTTCATTTTCGTTTTTACATTATTAATATTTAAAAATTGTTTTTTGTTGTTAAGTCTTGGAGGCAAATGAAAATAAGAGACGAGCGAAAAAGTTTGAATGATCTTAAATAAAGGAAACATGCTATAAATTAAAAACCGAAGAAAGAAAAGAAGTCTTTGAAAAATTTTAAACGTGATATATTTTTTTTTCTCAAATGGGCAGGAAACTTATGACTCTTTGCAATGTAATCCAGTTACAATTTATTAATGAAATCCCATCGAACAGTGAGGGGTGGTAAGAGCACAAGTGAGTAAGCGAAATAACAGAGGAAATTATTCAAATTGTTGATTTGTTGTTGGAGGGGAAAAGGATCAAGATGCTGCTAAAACAATGATGACAAAAAAAGTATCATTAAAAAACAATTTTAAAAATTTAAGAAAAGAAAAAGAATCTCTGTAATGCAATATTATTTCTGAATTTGCTGAATCCTCAGTTAATTTGCCGAATAAGGAACATTTTGGGAGGTCTGTGACCTCCAATCGAGGTGCCCCTGATTGGATGTCATCATTTTTTCATAAGGTTGAAAGTTTAAATTTTGGGAACACTTTTGGGTCATTTTTACGTGAAGGAAATTTTGCTTATTTTAGGGGGGAGGGGGCAACTGATTCCAAATCTACCTAAAGGCTTTATGGAGCTACATTCAGTTCTGTTTGTTAGCAATAAATTGTCCTTCATGCCAGTCTATGCAGAGATACCTTATATACAATTCCAATTAAAGAGGACGAACTTTCTTGTTTTCATGTGATATTACATGATTAGTAATTAATGTTAAATACACAATATTTTTTTAAAATGAATTTCACTAAAAATATTAGGCTGTATCTTTGTGCCTGAAGCACAGTTTTAAAAAACTACAATGGCTGCTGGTTAATTGACTCAACCGCTTTAATAAAATCAAGTTACGAAAAATAGAACAAAATCCAGATTCATATAAGCGGCGGTTACTGTGTACTCAAATATTAACTTTCTTAAGTCCTAATATTACCAAGTATTTCTTAGGCACAATAACAAGTTCACAATCTAATAACTTATAACATGAAAATATTAACTCAGTAATGGCTTATGCCAAGTTAAGCAAATGCATTTTTAGCTAATAAATGTAACTCCAATTGAGTTGTTTGAAAAGCTGATGTGCTCCAAAGTTAGTTAAAAGTCATGCAGAAGTAGACATGTACTTCAGAGATTTTTGTAGGAGAAGCAAAACAAATGCTGAGATATGAGGTTCCAGTTTACTGTTATTGGAAATGCTGTAGTCAAATATTCTTAGTCTATTAATTCTAAATTTAACAATAGGAATTTATTAACAATTCTTAGTTAATAAATTCTTAATTGTAAACAGCTATTAACATTTTTGGACAATAGAGCTTTAATTTTGTACGGCTATTTTAACACAAGCTATTATTTCACCAGCAAATTACATAGCTCATTTAAAGCACATGATTGATGGAACATTGCCAGATATCAGATCTTATTACTTAAAGTGAAGGTGTTACTTCCCACTTAATAGGGGAAATTTTGATCCACTTATACATATGTTTATTTTAATAGAAATCATTATTAGCATTGATAGATGCAAAAATTAATTTGAATATAGGGTAAAAGTACTGGAAATGAGGTTTTTACCTGTTTTTTTTTCTAAACAAAAACACTATTATCTCTCATTTATACTTTCACCTGACCTGTAACTTAAAACAACACTTAAGTACTCATAATATCACTAAAAAAAGAAAAAAAAAAGGGCTTTGAAAAAAAAAATTAAATTTTTGCTTAAATTGTGTAAAACAAAACTATATGATTTTGCATATTATGAGAAAGAACAAAAAATGCTGTAAATGACACTCATTTCATGTCGGTAGCTCAATTAGAAAATATTTTTGAGCAATTCAAACAATTGCAATCCCTTGGTTTTAGAACTTTTTTTACAAATTTCAATCAAGACTGAATACACATACTTCTATGAAATTCAATTTAATAAGTAGAAAAAAATCATAATGCACCTGATTTAAATTTCAAGAAAATAGGAGATGAAGCATAAATACTGAGGTTAATTAACCTGGATAATAATTTCATTGTACTATAAACACATACCTGTATATTTTCTCTTCCAAAACATCAGTCCATACAAGAAGATTTTTATAATAGTCAAAATCTACGGCAACAGCACTACGGAGTCCACTGACCGCTAAAGTATATTCTGAATCTTCTAAACTTATCTTTCGAATGTCTCTTCGATTAGCAAAAAGCAACTCTCCATGGCCTTCTAAAAAAGACATTAGATTTTACTTTTATGATATATCTGGCTCAGTGGTTGGAACAACTACATTTTTTTTGTAGCGAACTACAACTACAACTACTTTGTTACAAATGTAGTTAACTACAACTACAACTACTTTTTTCAAAATGTAGCAACTACAAACTACTTTTGAAATGTAGTCGCTACTTCGCTACTTTCTAAAAAATAAGTAAGTAAAAAGCATACACAAGAGGTTGGCCCTCAAAAAATGGAAGTCAATTTTTCAAGTAGCATACACTCTTGTTTTTTTCCTCGTGTCAAAACAATCGTGAAAAAAAGTTTCATATAATTTGCACAACGGCAACCCGTGCCGACTTGCACCTGAAAGTGTAAAACAGTACTTGTATGCTAGGCCAAATCGAAAAAAAAAAAAAAAAAATAGAAACTCGAAATTTCTGTTGATAAAACGTTGCCCCCCTGTACCCAACACCCTACATGTACCACAAGAACATTTACTCATATTAAACATTTAGATATGACATGCTTGACCTAAAATTTTTAATTTTATTTAAAAAATTAATTTTTTTTCAGTTATCTTTTAAAAAATTGCGTATAAATTTAAATAGAATATCAAGTTCAAAACTTACTGGTGAACATTTACAGATCAACAATTACAAACGAATAATAAAAAATAATATATTTTAAATGAAAAATTTAACTCAACCTGGAAAAAATCCATACCTTTGAGTACTATGTGAGAAACTTAAAAATTGCAGGAAAACAAAAATTTCTATTTAACGATAATTACCTACTTTTTTACTTTACTGCTTATATTTTTCAACTTGATAACTTCGTAAAATTTTACATTACTGAAAATATGTATCAAAAGCTTAATTTTTTGAAGAAAATTATAAATGTTAGGCCACGTGTGGGATATCTAAATGGTTTTTAATTTGAATAAATGTTTTTGTGGTGCATATGTGGGGTATAGGAGCAAAGTTTTATCAACAAAAATTTTGAGTTTCTAAAAAAACATTTTATTTTAATTTGGCCTAGCATTACACAAGTGCTGGTTCACACTTTCAGACATAATCGGCACTTGTTGCCATTTAAAATATAAGAGAGTGTGCGACTTGAAAAATCAACTTTCGATTTTTTTTGGGGGGAGGGGGGGACACCCTAATACACACACACACACCGTAGGAGGATTGAACAAAAAAAGATTGATAAATTAGCTTATCAGAAAACACTTAAGAAAAATTTCCGTTGTCATACTCTCATACACTGTAATGCTCGTATTTATTGTAAGCACTCCAGAGCAGTTCAATTTCATCCTTCTCTATAACATTTTCAGTAGCTTCTTTTTATTTGGTGAATACTGTTGAAAATTTAAGCCTTGCTAAAATATTTTTGTTTTTCAATCTTCGGTCTGTTTATGTAAAATTCACCAAATTTTCAACTCGCGAATTCACCGACATCTTCATTTTTACGAAAATAAGTGCTTTTTTCTTTTAAATATTGGTGAAATATGGAAATTTAAGCGTCAAACTACTGGCGTCAAAATGAAATGAATGAGGTCAGTTCGTATTTTTATGAGTCTTATTTCTCATTGCATCCGCTGATGTACTTGTGTAAAATTTGCACCAGTCAAATTCGTGTGAACCTTGATTTTTTTTTCTCAGTTTATTTGAAAGTAGTTTCCAGAAATCGCTACAAACTACTATTTTTTTGCAGTTAACTACTCACTACACTACTCTTTTAAAAAAGTAATGCGCTACATACACTACAAACTTCTCAAAAATGTAGCTACTACAGTAGCGTCGCTACTTGTAGTGCGCTACTTCCAACCACTGATCTGGCTTAATTTCATTATTTGCATGAAGAACACCAATTTTTTAATGTTATGTTTCTACCATAATAATCTTTAGATGACAAATCTGTTACAAAGCAGTAAATGTAGAAACAAAGCAATTTATTTACTTTAAAATAATACTTTTTTGCTGAAAAAAATATTCAAAATCAAAAGGCTTGAAAAAATATTTATTCATTACCTTTAGCTTTACATAATCTGTGATTGGAAGGTTCTATGCTATATCCTTCAACACAAGAACATTTGTAACTTCCCTTAGTGTTATTACAAAGTTGTGAGCAAGAGCCAGGTATTTGACATTCATCAATATCTAAAGTGAAATGTTCATATTTAAAATTGAACTATCAAAATAACAGGAAACTTTAGAAAATATGAAAATCTTTTCTAAATTCATTAAATAATATGTTTTTAATGACAATTCAGTGAAAAAAACATTTAAAAACACTTTTAGCATTTAATATTGCTACAATAGAATAATAACCATTTAGTTTGTGGCATAGACCATGCTTTGCTTTGATTTGTCTTTTTTTAGCAATGAATGGCAAAAACTTCATTAAGATTCCTCCCCCCTCCCTCTCCCCACTCCTTTTAGTTATATATTTTTTTTTTACACCAGCAAACTGTATTTCCATTATTTATTCTTGTTCAACTATATGCGTTAAAAAACACTATTACAAGTCTATTAAGTGATGTTTAGATAAGAACCACATTTTCAATGAAAAATATGCAATATGGCCATGCTTAGCATGCCCTGCCCACCCCTTAAGAGTAATGACACACCTACCTCAAATGTTAGAGTACCCCCAAAAATAAGATCTTTCGCCTAAAAAGTGAAAAAGTGATTGGAGCAGTGTTCAAACAACGTCATAGTTTCGATTTCGCAGTCGAAGCCATGGACCAATGGAGGGCACCCCTGGATAAGGAGTCAGCACTGCACAGAGTTTTATCTGATGTAAAAACTGTCTGGCATGCTAATGCTCTAATGACTATTCTGAGAATCATAAAGTACCCCTTTTCCATTGAAAACTATCAACTTTCAAGACTAAGCGGCAGTAACAAAAGTGGTTATCATCTTCTTTACTAATAACTAGCAGTACACGCACAGCGATGCCCGTGCTAAAAATTTAATGGAAGTCCTTTGAATAAAGAAACTTGATGCCCCTTTCCCCTCTAATGTGAAATGATCATTTTTCTTTGTATAAAATGCATACACACCTTTTCAAAAAAAAAAAAAAAACTATTTAAGTTTCTTTGGAATTTAAAACTTTTCGTCAAATCATTAAATTAGATTTACAGTTGTTTTAAAACTCTATTTAGCGAGTGAAGCGGTTTTTACTACAGCCAAGTTTAAATCCGGGATCAAAAAAAAAAAAAAAAAATTGTTTTCAAAATGAATTGAAGAACACGGGGCAGTCCAATTTCCACGAGGAACTGCTATGGAACTTGTTATCCGTTGAGATCAGAATCTTGTCGGTGACACAGTCTGCCCAGAACCTCATTTCGATCGAACTTGGCTACTCTTCACATTGATATTTTGTTTGGATATCATAAAGTTTTGAAAGCTAAATCATAGCTTTCAAAACTTTTGGCTGACCGGAAGGAAACAAAGAGTAGTTGTAAGGGGAAATTATTCTAATTGGAGTGAGGTCTTAAGCGGGGTTCCTCAAGGATCAGTGTTAGGGCCTGTTTTGTTCATTGTCTTTATGAACGATATTCACAAAAATATTTCTGGGAACATGAATTGTTTTGCTGATGATGTCAAAGTTATGGGGACTGTAGAAAATGAAGAACAAGCAAATCAGCTGCAAGAGGATCTAGATCATATTACGGAGTGGGCTGATAAATGGGGTATGGCTGTTAATGTTGGGAAATGTCAAGTGCTACATTTAGGGCATGGAAATAAGTGTACAAGTTATTATTTGCAAGGTTCAGTCATTAGTCAGGCAGACAAAGTTACTGATCTGGGGGTCATAATAAGTCAGGATTTAAAGTTTAGCCAACAGTGCAGCATTGCTAGCAACAAAGCCAATAAGATGCTTGGGCTTATCAATAGATCTATTTCAAATAAATCTAAAGAAGTTCTTCTGCCCTTATATAGAAGTTTGGTAAGACCCTATTTGGAGTATGCTGTTCAGTTTTGGTCTCCTTATCTTAAGAAAGACATTAATGTATTGGAAAGGGTTCAAAGGCGGGCTACAAGGCTAATAAGTGGACTTTCCCACTTAGATTATGGTTCCAGGCTTAGAAGGCTAAAAATGTACAGTCTTGAGCAAAGAAGAGACCGAGGGGACATGATTCAGCTGTTTAAATTTATTAAAACGAAAGATGTTACGGGGCTAAAGTTTAGCACTGAAAACAGGACAAGGGGTCATTGTTTTAAGCTATTTAAATCTCAGGCTAACATGGATATTAGGAAAAATTATTATTTTAGCAGGGTAGTGGAACCTTAGAACAGCTTACCGGAAGAGGTGGTAATGAGCAAAGGAGTAGACAGTTTTAAGAGGGCCATTGATCTTCACTGGGGATTGTAAATTGACTAGGACCAGTCTAGCTGGGCCCAGAGCCTGTTGCTGGTCGTCACTTTTGTACTTGTATTTGTATTTGTATAGTAATGTTCTTCTTTAGAATTAAATGTAAAAACGGGTGCAAATACAACTTCCACCCCCCCCCCTGCTTTTACGATGCACTACTGGTTTCTTTTCATTAGTAATTTTGAAGATATTTCGATAACTGGGGGGTTTGGCGCTATCCTCAATTATGGGCTATAATTGTTTGCTTCTATCACTATCAGCAAGGCCATGGCTGAAGTACAGTAGCCCTTGGTCTTTGGCGTCCACAAATTTGGCGACAAATGGGAAAATTGCTAAGACTCCTAGTTTCTAAACTCTTCCCGCAATTTCTACATTGTCTGGGGGAATTATCATAACGTTGATCGTAAAATATGCAGAATTGGCGAAAACATTTCCCCCTTGCTTATAATACCGTGGCGCAAAAATTTTGGACCTTTAAGAAATTAAAATGAAGCGAAGCTAAAAAACATAACCATGGCAATGCGAAACAAAACATCAGTAATTTTAATGGAGATTAGATTTATTCAAACTTTATTTTTAATGGCTTGTAACTTTTTTTCCTTTGGAGATAGAAGGTTATTTTTTCGACCATAGGTCGAGATATTTCTGGAGTAAAAAATGTCGCTTTTTCCAACGGTGTCAAAAAGAAAACTATGGGACAATTCCTTCACTTTTTATTGATAGATTCAATGAAGAAAGTATTGCCAAAATTTCAGTTAAGCGTAAAAAAGTTCGAGAGAAAAACGCAAATTGCTCCCGTCGTAATGAAGTTAGAGCATTGAAACAAATTTCTTAGAACGCGGAAAATTCTACCCTTTTCAACTATGTAAAATATTAATATGTGCAAGTAATTTTTCACCTCTTTAATAGCCAATAAAAGACAATTTACGTGAAATTTGGGCTTAAATTGGAATAAAAAAAGAACTATTCATCGGATTTTTTTCGAATTATAGCCTATGTTACTCAGTAAGAAGGCACCTTTCATACAGTGAAAGAATTTTTCAAATAGTTGCAATAGTTCCGGAGATTACCTCGAACATATAAACACACAAAAATCTGCCCTCTCTTTATAATATTAGTAAAGATAAAGCTGAAAGTCTCTCTCAACGGAGGATGTCTGGATCTCTGTGAGCGGTCCGCTCGGCCGATTTTCATGAGATTTGGCACAAAGTTAGTTTGTAGCATGGGGCTGTGCACCTCGAAGCGATTTTTTGAAAATTCGATGTGGTTCCTTTTCTATTTCAATTTTAAGAACAAAATTATCATAAGATGGACGAGTAAATTACAAAATTATCATAACGTGGAACCGTAACATGGGTACAAGCCAATTGGCGAGAAAATTCACCATACATTATTTGTAAATATACAGGCGAACCAAAAGACCTTTTAATTTTTCTATTACGGGCAAAGCCGTGCGGGTACTACTAGTTCATAATATTGATGAAGTTAACTTTTAGTGACCTCTAACTTCAAATCAAAGGCATTTTTGATAAACAAGAAAAGTGAACTGTAATGCCCCAAAACTTTATTACTTTTGTAAAATGATTAAATGAAATGTTCATGCTTTAATAAAGAAAAAGTAAAAATAATTACCATCGCAAGTTTGATTATCAGACAGTTTATAACCTGGCAAACACTGACAGTGAAAACCAATTATGTCATCCACACACTGTTGAGAACATCCACCATTGTTGCGAAGACATTCATTGATATCTAAAATGTTGAAGAAAAAATTCCCAATTTTATTGACGTACTATTAAAAATTACAACTTGCAATACAGTTTTGGAAATAACTTTAATAGTTTTCATCTTACATCAGGATTCAATGTTAGTTACATGTTAAAATTCTACTAAGTATCAATAATGAACAATTTTTAATACACATTTTAAAAAATGATACATTAAATACAACCTAATGATTAGATAATTAAATATATGTATATATAGGACTTACTATACATGTATTCAGAGATATAGATAGGGTTTCTTGCAATGGGGGTTAAAACACTCCACCACATTTTTTTTGAAGAGAAATATTCAAAAATAGCAAAGACCAAAATACTGCCGTCCAAACTAAGAAAGTAGTATCTCCCAAACTGAGGATTATGGTAATTTGGTACGTAGACTCCTAGTGGGGTCTAGTTGTGCACCCCTCCTTTTGGTTGCATTTGGGTGTTTCTAAAGGGGTCTTTTGCCCTTTTTTGGGGGGAAATCATTGCTAATTTCGATGTGGTGTCATAATTTGGCGATATATTGCCAGTTTTTTGGTCGCCAACTTGGTGATAAATTTGATGAATTTTTTTTTAAAATCTGGTTTCAATTTGGCCACTGTTGGTGGTATCTAGAGAGTAAACTATTGAATCAGGGCTGTAAAAAAGCCGGCTTTTTTTAAAAAAAGCCAGACCGGCCGGTTTTTATTAAAAAAGCCGGCTTTATTTGGCCTTTTTTAAAAAAAGCCGGTCTTTTTTGGCTTTTTTGCATTACATACTTTACTACTTATACTAATGCCCTCCTTACATTTTAATAGGATAACCAATGTTAATTCAAGTAATAAAGCAATGCTTATGCTGAAAATATGGTGATAAAAAGAATATACAAACAAAAACTGCAAATGATTTCAAATGTCTGAGAGAATCCTTACGCTTTTGTTGCTTACTCTTCCACCTTCAGCATGGAAAAGTGCTTCCATATTGTCGCCTCAGAGCAACAGTAAGACATCTAATCCCAGAAATAACAATATGATATCCTACTGTTGCTCAGAGACGACAATATGACTTTAAACATGTTTATCTTTGATTACAATACAAGAAAGTATGTAGTATAGTGACTCAGAACAAACTGGGAAAATTTAAACTTAAAAAAAAATCAGTTTTCTTAGGAAGACAGTGAAAAAAAAAAAAAAAATGCTTCATTGAAATGTGATAAAAATTTCTCATTTTTTGTCAAATTGTTTCTTTTGAATGATTGTGTTACAGCTTAAAACAACATCTGCATAGTATTTTTTGTGTGTACAGTATTTATTTTTTTAAAGACTATTCTATGTTTTAAAAAAAACATATACTACAAAATAATCAAATGGCACCCTTCTGAATTTAGCAAAAAACCAAGATTAGTAGAAGAAAAGAACTGATGCTTGAAATATTACTAATTTATTAGCTTCAAAATTAAGTGCTATCATATATTAGCTGAATAATTCCAGGACTTCATATCAAAAGCGCGCCTGGGGGAAGGGAGCAGATACAGGTCAGCTGATCTTAAAAACAGGTCACTGCTAAAATGCAGAACTCTTACTTTTTTTATATTCTAAAGTTTAAAAAATAATTTATTTCAAATGAATTTAATTATTTTATTTCCAAGTAGATAAATAGTAATAAAATACATCATTGCTGAATTACTTGCTTTGAATTTGAATGAAATGTTATAAAATGGAAAAAGACACCTTCCCTTTACTTAAACTCTGCTGAAAAGATAAACATTGGAATTGCATTCAGAGGTATGTCAATTGGACAAAGAAACCCATTCTGCACTATTTGTAAGGTGATAAGGAGGGTCATGACCAGTATTCTTTAGTGGTTTCAAGGCAATTCTAGAAACTTACAATTACTCAGAATTCAGCAGAGGCTAGTCAGAAAGAAAGAGTGGATATCAATGGGAATGATCCTCTAGTTTGAGTGACAGGAGCAGTGACATACAAAAGTATTAAAGGTGCAACTAAAGATAAAAACAGGTGGCAGAGTATTATTATCCTGAAAGAATGTTCCTTCCTTGTTCCAGAATTGGGGAGCTGGTGAATGAGCAATAGTCAATGACAATCCTAGTTGAGTAGGAGGGGGGGAGGGGAGGAGAGAAAGATTGCAGAAATAGAGTGAGGAAGGTACTGCTGCATTTTATTCACTTTTGTGTTCAAAATCAACAGGGTTCTGGTTTCTCATCAAACAGGCAAGAACAGAACCATTTCACAAATAAAAGGGGAAGAAGGGTACCTTTCAGGAATGGAAGGGCAGACAGGTCACCCTCCCATCCAAGTCTGGGGGAATAAAAAATTTATCTGACAACTATTGGTTACTGATCTAGTTCCAATAACCAATAAAATAGCACCTCTTAAAAGAATGGAATTGCAGATTGAAAATGGTATCACAATTCTTTTCTGCTTTAAAACCATTTTGAACCTTTGAGTAGCTCAGTTCAAATTTTTAGTGATCACTATTATTTTCCCAAAGTTATAATGGCTTCAGGATGTGGGAGAAAACAAGCTTCAGAATGGAATGAGTTTACTGAATTTGGCACAAAAGTGAAGTGCAAACATTGCGAAACTGTTGTTAGCAAAAGAGCTGTAAGAATAAAAGAACATTTTAAAAAGTGCAAAAGGAATATTGCCTCTAGGACTATTGAAGAAACTGATATTGCAGAGATTGAGCCTCCTACTAAAGTGCCCAGAGTTGAAGAGTGCAATAATGACTGTGCAGAAGTTCCTTCTTCAAGCAAAGAACAAAAGCAGAAATCCATATTTTCTTACGGTGTAGTTACAACAGCATCTCAGAAACAAAATTTGGATAAATCTGTTGCTAGATTTTTTTATGCAAACAACATAGCTTTCAATGTTTCAAGCAATGTAGAATTTAAAAAAATGGTTGAAGATTTAAGACCTGGTTACGTTCCTCCTAACAGGCATCAACTTTCGGGGAAATTACTTGATGAAGCTTGCGATGATATTGAAAACTGCTTAAAGAAAGAACTTGTCGATGAAGCAGCTCTAACTTTAATCCTTGATGGATGGTCAAGTGTAAAAAATGACCCAATTTTTGCCTGCAGTATTCATACCGGAGTTAAATCTTACCTTTTCAAGGCTATGGACTGTGGTTCGGAAAAGAAAACAGCAGAGTTTTGTGCTAATTTTGCGAAGGAAACACTAGAGGAAGTCGAGATCAAGTATAATAAGAAAGTGTTCGCTATTTGTACAGATAATGAAAATAAGATGACTGCTATGGGAAATCAAATTCAGGAAACTCACCAGTCACTTTTGATTTATGGATGCTCAGCACACATGCTAAATCTTTGTGTTAAAGACATCATACCAAATAGTTTAATTAAACATGTCTTAGAAGTGCAAAAATATTTCAGGAATAAGCACAATGCTCATGGGTGGCTAAAGGAGAAAAATGGCTTAATGCCTCAGATACCCAATGACACTAGATGGAATTCACAAGATGAATGTCTAAGAACTTTCATCATTAATTTTCACAAGTATAATGAAATCAGATTAGAGCACTTGGATGAGTTTGATCAGCAGATTGGAAGTATACTGACAAATGTTGGTATCTATACTCAAGGTTTACCTACGTAAGCAACTTGAAATTATTTCAAAAGCAATCAATGAACTTCAAAGCGACAACGCTACTTTATCGAAAGCAGTGGAGACATGGTTGAATGTTATAGGAGACTCATCTTTAGAAAGCCATGAAGCAAAAATTAGAAAAAGATTTAATCAACACATTGAGCCGTTTCATCTGCTAGCTCACATGACAGATCCCAAATACTTTGGCAAGCGATTGACAAATCTACAGGAAAATGAAGCGGAAATGTGGCTTGCAGAAAAGTACCCTCAATTTCTACCCGGTGTACTAAAATTCAAGATAAAAGATTCCGAAACCTATTCACCATTACTTTTTTCTGAAAACGTTATCGAACAATTTCCAGCAAGAAAATGGTGGAATTTAGTAAAAATCAAGGCTTCAAAAACCAAGAGTTCAATATCTGATGATTTTTGTGATTTTTTTATAAAATTACATAGTTGTCCTCCATCTTCTGCATCCATTGAGAGGATTTTCTCAAATTATGGCTTTATTTGGAGCAAAGTCAGAAACAGCTTAGGTGCAGAAAAAGCCGAAAAATTAGTGAAAGTGTACCGATATTTAAAGGCTCAACCAAATGATTGGTAATTTATTTAATACAGCAGCAGTCGTATGTGATCTTTTATATACATAGTGAAACATTCCTTTATAATAATTTAAATTGTATCAAAAAGGATCATGTCCCTAATAAATAAGTTTTTTTTCTCTATTTTTGTGATGTAGCAAAATTTTAATGTGTTGGTGGTTTACTGTTTGGGTGATTAAACAAAAGCAGAAAAAAAGGTAAGAGTATACTGTTATTTAAAAACTGAACCAAATGACTGGTACTAAAAGCAGCAGTGTTTTGTGATCTTTTGAATACTTGAACTGAAAATAATTTCTAATCATTTAAATTCCATTCAATAATTTCATAATATAGAGCAATAGTTTGTTTTGTTATGTTTTTTTTTTTTGTACTGCACATTGTTATCTAACTGTCTAATTTTTAACCATTTTATTAAAAGAGTAGTAATTGCATTAATGATATATAATTTTCATTTTGATTAAATCACACTAAAAATACCAAAAAGTATTTTTTCTAAAAAAGCCGGCTTTTTTAATAAAAGCCGGCCTTTTTAAAGTGGTTTAAACCAAAAAAAGCCGGCCGGCTTTTTTTGGCCCGGCTAAAATCCGACAGCCCTGTATTGAATCACATTAAAATTGCCAATAATGGGGAAATGATATTAAATTCGAGTAAAAGGAAGTCATGTGATGCAGAAATCAGCTCGTTTAATATTGGAAAGTGGACATACTGCAATGTGTATAATGTTTTTCTTTGTATTTCACTGCTTTCTAGTTTTGAAGGGTAACACATATCACCATACTAAAACCAGAAAGTGAGTTAATTACAAATAGGCAAAAAATAGAGGTACTGCTTTTTAGCTTACAATGGTAGATCAGTGATTAATTTATAAAAAACTAATTTTCTAAAGATGAAAGGGAAGGGGGGGGTAAGAAAAAACCTCGCACTATTTTGCATTTTAACATTCAGAATGTCCTACAATATCTCTGTATAAGTTCACGATCAAAATTTTAAAATTGTTTCGATATATTCAGATTAAACCAAGGCTTCTAATGCATGATTTTTACTATCAATTAATTACTAGATTTTAAAAGTTATAATTATAATAAATGAAAGAAAATTTTGAAATGCTATGCAGAATTATTTTTCAATTTCATTAAAATCTTCAGATACAAAAAATTTCACATGGATGATATTTTCTGAAGCCAAAAAAAGTTTCTAGAAATATTAAAAAAAAAAAAAAAACTTACAACAACTTTGAGGTTCGTCTTCCCAATTTCCACAATCATTTTTTCCATTGCAGACTAAATTTTTTGTTATACAAGAGATGCCTCCACAGTCAAAATGTGTAGTAGAGTTGCATGAATTTGGGGCCAAAACTAGAATTCATTAGGTGAATTAGAAGATAATAATAATACACATTCTTATGCACATTTCAAAAGCATTTCAAATTTATAAAACATTGTTAATATTTATTTGGTGTAAACTTTCCAGTTAGAAGCAATAAAACATATTTAATATGAAAAAAAATATGCATTTTTTTAAATTAAAAAAACATTGTACAGTAGACTCTCATTTTATGCGGGGGTTACGTTCCACGAAAATGCCGAGTAAATCGAAACCACGCATATAGAGATCTAATACTAGTCTTTAACACTAGTATTAGATCTCTATTTCGCATAGCTGCCAACCTCAAGATACAAAAAATAGGAGCACTTAAGGGAAAAAATAGGAGCACTGAGAGTTAAAATAGGAGCATGAAATCATGGCCTGCGCTAAACCTTCCTTCTGTACCATAAATTTCCATAAATTCTAAGCACTTTTTAAATGCTTTTCTGAATTTTCATGTTAGATTTTCAACAAAACTACAACCAAGTTTAAAACAAAATTACTTTCCATTTAAAAAGTAACATTACATAGATACATATTGAAAAGTTCAAAAAAAAAAAAAAAAAATGATTACTGTTTGATTTAATAAAATTGCAATCTTTTTTTTAAAATATGCTTGTATTTATATCCTACATACATAAGAACATATTGAAGATTAAAGAACACAATTATTTCTTATACTTCGAAGTAAAACAACTTCATAGTAAAGGTCAAGACACTGAAACTTTGAAAGTGGCCACTAGACTCCAAAAACTTAGTGGCCACGAATATCACCAAGTTTTGAAATATAAACTGGAGTGGAGGAGGCAGTTTTTACAACTTCCCTAAAAAAAAAATAGATGAATAGGATTTAAAGAGAGATATTCAATACTTTTTTTGCACATGGAAAATTTAAGTTAAAATAGGTTTCTGATTTATTTAAAAAAATAATAATAAAAAAAAAAAATTTTAAATAAATAAATGAGAAGTCAGCAGGAACCTTCAATTTAAATGAAATAGTTTCAGTTTATAGCAAAGCCTACAAGGCAATGAGGATCAAATAGATAAAATTTCCCCTTCAAGAAAATTATTTAAAAAAAAAACATAACTTTTTGCCTTTTGTTATTTTTAATAGTTTGCATTGAGACAAACAACTAATTCTGTTTTCGGGAACTTAGGTTATTAATAGTCTTGTCTACTTCATGTTGCAAATGACCAAACATGGCAACAACGCGAAAAATTCAATACAATAGATTTTTGAGTTTGTTGCATTAAAAGCAATTATAAATAATTAATGAGCCTTAAAAAACTAAAATTTAGACGAAATAGCAAGTTTTTATCACATTAGAGTCTAAACCAATGAGGATAAAATAATATTCTGAAGAAAAAATTATTTTGCATTTTTCAAGAAAAAAATTTAGAATTTTTCGAAAAAAAAAAAGGCCTATTTTGCATTATTTTCAATAGTTTGCATTGCAATAAGCAACTAATTCCGATTTTGAAAACTTGGCCACTTAAGTCTTGTGTACTAAAATCTTGCAAATGACCAAATATGGCGACTAAGTCAAAAATTCAGATATAAAATTTTGAATTTCTTGCATGAAAAGCAATTATAAATAATTAATGACCCTTAAAAAACTAAAATTTAGACGAAATAGCGAGTTTTTAGCATATTAGAGTCTAAACCAATGAGGATAAAATAATATTCTGAAGAAAAAATTTTGCATTTTTCAAGAAAAAAATTTAGAATTTTTCGAAAAAAAAAAAAAACTAGCCCATTTTGCATTATTTTCAATTCATTGCAATAAACATCTAATTCCGATTTTGAAAACTTGGCCACTTAAGAGTCTTGTGTACTAAAATCTCGCAAATGACCAAATATGGCGACTAAGTCAAAAATTCAGAAATAAAATTTTGAATTTATTGCATGAAAATAATTTAAAAATAAAAAATCCCCATGAAACTACAATTTAATTGCGAATTTTTAGCACATTCATGTCTAAAGCAATAAGGATAAAATGAAATTTTAAATGGTATAACTGCTTTCATATTTCTCAATAAAATTATTTAAAATAACCAAAAAAAAAAAAACATTTTGCAGCACATTTTGCTTTTTTCATTAGTTTGCGGTTAAAAGAAACACCCAATTCTGCTTTGTCTTTGAAAACGAAGGCGCTTAAGCATCGTCTACTAACTTCCATCTTGTGAATGACCAAACATGGCGGCTACGTTTTACACGTAGCTGAAATGCTCGATGAAAAAACGACGATCAGAAACCAACGCTCCCCCTCAGTGTTTATCCTGACACTAAGCTTCCAAAGCATCAAATTGTCTTCACTTTTCTTGAGTTTGTGCACAATTCCTGCCTTCGAGGATAGGGAAATTTCTTCTTTTTCCTCAAAAATCGAAAAGTGTACAAACAAAGTCAAAAAAACGGAGTTTTTTGGAAAAAATCGGATTTTCGGAGTACGCAATAAAAATCGGAGAAACTCCGGGAAAAACGGAGCACTTGGCAGCTATGGTGTTAAAACAGGGGTTTGGTTCTATAGATAACAAAGTACTTCATTCTAGTGATAACTAATTGTATAATAAGTTTAATGTGTACTTACATCGACTTTTATGCACAACATGCATAAAGAAAGTAACATAAATTAATTTCGTGTTCTGTTTATAAAGAGGAGCTGGCTATGAGTTTTTTGGCAATCATTAAGAATTTTTCCTCTGTAATTTTTTGCAGAGCATTAACACATCCATGATTGCTTGCGTCATTTCCATGATAGAATCCTTCTTCACTAACAAATCAGAAAGATCATTTTTATTGTCCAGGAATGGCTCAAAATTTTCAATGAGTTTTGGTTATGCATCATCGATGTCGGTATCCTAGTCGGTTTTGGCCTCCTTTGTCACTCCTAAAAGCTCTTCTTCTAGTGAGTTTTGAACTGTGTGAGTTTAATTACTTTACTTTTGGAAAGAACTCTGGAACCTATCGCATAAAATGTCTCCAGTGGTCCTAGCTCGATTATTAGCACGCCAAAATACCGCTGATTGCGAGTAATCTGCAATCTTTAGGAGTTTGGATTTTGAAAGAGGGGAAAATTTTATCTGTTTGCATTGCTGCATCCGCGTAAAACTGAAACTCATCCGTGTAAAATTAAAAAAAAAGTGTCAAATCTTAAAATGCGTAAAATAAATGCGAGTAAAACGAGAATCTACTGTAATACTACAATTGCTTTGCAGAAAGTGGAATAGTTTCCAAAGACAAATAACTATAAAAGCCAATAAATCATATTTAAATGATGCTTTTGTTTTTATGAAAATTATATTTTAGCAATGTGGCATTACATTTGTATGGAATCTGCTATATATCCCTTTAGTAAAACAAAATTGTGCACTTTTACTAAATTTCAACTTTTAAACTGAATGATTACTTTTTCTACGAATTAGTCAAATTTTCTTCAAAATACAAATTCTTTTCTTTATATTTAAAAAAAAGTGAGAAAAGAAAAAAGGAAATGATTAAAATAACGACTTGATCCCTAAGTGAAACTTTTTGAACTAAATCCATGAAAACATTTTCCTTTTTGTTTCAATTGGAAAGTTTATTGTTGTAGCACAATGAGATTTCAACAGAAATTTGTATTCTTTTGACAAAATATAAAGATACAGAAGTAAATTTTCATCATTCTGTTTTTAAACTAAAAAAGCAATTGTACAGCTGCTAAGCATGGAAACTAATTTAAAATCAAGATTGTGTAATGAATTCGAATCATACTTGGGCAGTCTTCTTCATCTGACTCATCAAAGCAATCTTTAGCACCATCACACAGCAGGGGCTTTTGAATGCACTGCCTTTTATTCTTGCAAGTAAACTCTGTATCTGAACAGGTTACAGTACCTATGAGAAATAATTAGTATGGAAACATAAATTAAATGAGTTTCAAAATTAAAAGTATTGTTAGTCCCCCTTTCTCCAAATTTAAGCATTTATTTAAAAAATGTAAAATATTTTCATAATTGAAAAAGAAAATGCAATAAAAACTTACAATTTTGCTCATCAGATCTGTCAGAACAGTCAAAGTGACCATCGCACAACCATGTCTTCTGAATGCACTTAAATTCTGAACCACATTTAAACTCAGCTGGGCTGCAGGTTTTCAATGTTTGTTTAGGGCATAAGAGCTCATCAGAGTTATCTGTGCAGTCAACATCGCCATCACATCTCCATCGATCAGGTATACACCTGCCATTTGCACACATAAATTCTGATGCAGAACACGTCACATTAGCTGAAAGGAAAACATTATATTATAGTTCTTTGTGACCAAGAAAGGAATACTTTTTGAGAGGGAATTAATTTAAAAATTTCTTACGGCAATCTTTTTCATCACTCATATCTCCGCAATCATTATCTAAATCACAACGCCACCTCTGAGTTATGCATTTGTTGTTTTCACATGTAAATTCCTCTTCAGTGCAAGTAACTTTGCCTAAAAACACAAGCAAGAAATTACTAAGCTCAATGTATGAAATATAATGTAGCACATGAGGTATAATGAAGGAAATGATGACTCCAGATTAATACTGTGCATTTATTATTTCTCAAGTGCTTTTTTTTTTTTTTTTTGAGTAGGCCATAATTTTCTCAAAAAATCATAAGTAAGACACCACTTTAAAGATTTTTTCACTGCTATCAGTGCAAAATAAACATTTTGGTTATGTTTTGAAGTTACACTTCGTTTGTTTACCTACGTTTGTAGGACGTGGCAAAAAACTCAAAATTCCTCTCTTGGAGAGAATTTTTTGGTGTTAAGTAAAGCGTTATCAGTAGGGTTAATATCTGTTCCAGTTTTTCCATGTTTCTTCGTTGGAAAGAATATACAGGCAAACAACATTAAGCACATGATGAAAATTTTGTAAATAATTAATCAAATTAATTAGCACAATAATAAAACTAAATAATTATGTTAAATAATCTTAAATAATAGAAACAAAAGCGAAACTTACGACAATCTTTTTCATCAGAACCATCGGCACAATCATTCTGATTATCACATTTCCATGAAATAGGAATGCAAAGTCCGGTGGGAGAACCGCAAGTAAATTGGTCAAGAGTACATGTTTTGTTAGCTGAAACAATCAAGAAATAAATTCAAAAATATCGTAATGATTGCCAAAGTTTTCATTTTAATCATAGCAGTCAATGTGAATTCAGAACAAGTAAAGCAACAACCTTAACCGTTTAACCGCCGAACTATTGACGGATGATCAAATTTGAGTAATTTTTTGCAATTATGTCTATTTATGTCTAGTAAATACAGAAATAAAATAAAATTTCCGGAAAAAAAATTTTTACTATGATTTTCAGTGTGTTCCATTTTTGGAACATTGGCGTTTTGCATGAAGTTTTTTTTTTTCAGAGAATTTTTTTAAACTAAGAGGTTTTGAATGCGGTTTTTATCTTAGCATACTTTATTGCGGAAAAAATAATATTTTAAATTGCATTTGTGTACATATCAGAATTCAGAAAATCCAATACTGAAATATCTAATGCCCATCATATGAAAGGAAGCGTTGCTGGTGAAGTCGTTTGTCGCAATGGAAACATTTCTTAGTCGTATTTTTTTGCACCCCGCGCAACGTCCTTGGGATGCAGATACAATATAATGTCCGTCAGACATTCTTGACCGTTTATGTAAATGACAACGAGGCCCTGGAGGACTTTCCACTCGTACTTTTTTTCTAAGGAGGTGAGTTATTTCTCTTCGGAACTCTAAATGCTTCATCTTGACTTCGTGTAAATCATAATGAAGTAACCAACTAGCTACAACTGGAATATTCAGCGCATTACTAAAAAGATTCCACCACCATTTTTTACTCCTCAAATGAGGTCTGTAGCTCCCTAAAAGTTTATCCAAGACGTCCACACCCCCCATTCCTTCATTGTATCTCTTGATAAGATGAGGTTGTGGCACATCTATCTTGCATTTCTGCGCATTTGAATAACATTTTACAGATGCAAGTGGCTCATGTGTATAACAATTAGATGCTACTGTAACCACTGCATTATCTTTCCAGCTGCACATGTACACTGATCCATCAGATCGATAGTCAAAATTTCCGCGATCTTCTTTAGAAAGGGCTTTTTTGGATTTCCGTGGACAATGGCCAGTTCGGTTTTCACGAATTGTTCCTGTTGCTCGTACACTTTTTTTTTGATAGCTGAGAAATTAAGTCATATGATGTAAAAAAGTTATCAAAGTATACTTCATGCTTAGACGTGTCAGTCAAAACTGATAATAGATCATTTACAACTCTGGATCCTAATTGCACATCAGGGGATCCTTCTTTTTTGCCTGAATAAATCTCCATGGAATATGGGTATCCACTTGAAGAGCACAGCATCCAAATTTTGAAGCCGAATCTTATTGGTTTTCATCTAATAAACATTTTACATGAATGCCGACCGTAGTAGGGAACCATAGATTCATCTATGCTTAATTTTTCATGAAATACACCAAATTGTTGAGGGTTTTTACACAATTCTTCGTAAATAAGGAAAACTTTTCTTAGTTTGTCATTTTGTTTTAATTCATGGTTGTCCATCAAATGAAAGTTGTTTTTTATTTTTCGAAAACAATTTTGAGGCATAACTGTTAGTACAATTGGCACAGATGTATCTTCTGCACTGCTCCAATACATATCTTCAGAAGGAACAGAATGGTACCCACTCAATAGCAACAAACCAAAAAATTGTAGGATTTCATCTCTGTCAACATCTATTCTTCCTCAGTGATATTGCCTAGTTCATCAGGGGGTAATTGGCATATATCCACATCTGAAAAATCCGAATCTGACAATGTCTCTAAATAAGCCACAGCTTGTTCTACAGTAAGAAATCTTGTAGACATTTTTTAACATTTATGAGCAGTTGGTATACGTCAAACAGAATTTCGTTTCGCCCGAAAACAAAGCTAGCAAATTATTGAACTGCATTTAAAATATGAAGAATAAAACTCTCACTAATATTATTTTTTATTATTACGTGACAATGCAGCTGTCCGAGCAGGTGTGGATTCGGAGCCATATAGTCCGTCAAACAGAAGACTGTTATTATTTTCTTTGCTAACGAAACGAAACGGCATATAATTTCAAAATATAAACTTACTTGGTTTTGCCAACATCTACATCAGAGTACATTCAAAATGAGAAAAAAAAAAGAAACATATATTACGAAAAATGAAATTTCCCCTTGGAAATCGAACGATTTACTTCTTGGAAATTTGACTCCCTAAAAGCGCCAATGTTCCAAAATTGGAACATGCTATTTTGAAGGGGTACACCTTTCGGAAATATCATTGTACATTTCTACAAGCATTTTAAAATCATACATTGAAGTATTTTTCACAACTATAATAAATATCATCACATTTTCTGAAAAAACCAATTTTTGGTAAATTTTATAAGAAAAAGTTGCAAAAAGCTAAAAAAACACTCATCTTTGAAAAATCGCAATAAATAATTGAAAACATATAAACAATCAAGCAGGAAATCAAAAAAATACTTTGAAATAAGACTAAACTGTGTTAAAAAAAACTTGTTTATTTTAACGTCATTTCTTGGGAAAATTTTCACTTAAATATGATGTTCCATTTTTGGAACATTGGCGGGTAAACGGTTAAAACAAACATTTGAGAATTCGTATCGTGAAGAAAAAGGACAATAATTAAAATTCAAATATTTTTGCATTTTAATACTAAATTATTTGCTCTACTTCGAAGGATATGGAACTACAGACAGTACAACTTTAAGCAAACCGCGTTTTGTTTACTGTTTACATTTCAAGTTTATGTCAAGTATTGCCATTCGATGGGAGATAATATATCTGTTTACTGCTAAACGTGCTCCCTCCTCCATGAAATAAATTGAGGATTCATTTGGGGAAGAAGGAAATAATTTAGTCGTTTTCAGTTGCTAAAAATCACTTACGAACGAATCTTGCACAGCAAACAAAGTTTTAATTTTTAAATCGAACCCTATTTTTACTAGTAGTAATATGTAGAAAAGGCAAATGTGTTAAAAAATAACTGAGCAGGGGCCTCAGCGGATCTGTAGTCGAAGCTTCGCTCTGTATGTCAGAGGCAGATAGGTTCGATTCCCACCGATCTGTCGGTATTATTCCCTTCTCTTTTTCGTTTTATAAATCTTTCTTGTGTTTATCTGGAAGTAAAGTTGCTTTGTTCGTGGCCCTCTACATATGTGAAGTTGATTAGCTTCTTTACAAACAAAATGAATAAATAAATAACTGAGGAATAAAACAACATTTTGTTTAGAAATGCACACGCAAATGACTGAAATAATTGTACAAGCTTATCAAAGTGACCATACGTCTCGTGTCTTGTATGGGAGACAATCCCGTTTTCAGGTTCAGGTAGCAATGAGAAAGTTGTTCCACTGTCTCCGCACATTGTTGGCGGACGCTGAAATGTCCAGTTTTCTGAAGTGATGGAAGGGAGCATTGGGAATATTTCAGTCAAAAGTCGCTGCAGGGAATTCCTTAAGCATTCGCTTTTTATCAATAACTTGAATCATGCTTTTGCATAATTATTTAATTCATTTTTTTTCAGGCACTAATATACTGATAGAAATGGTATTTTTGCTTATGAATAAAAAGGGACTGCCGAAAAAGCACAATGGTAGATCGCTGCTTAAACAATGTTGATTGTAAAAGAAAATTGTTCAAAGAAGTGCCAAAATTTTTATTTTGAAATAAATCAGCACTAAATGTACTCAAGTAAGTATGTACATTAAGAAATATAATACTACATAAAATTTTCTTTGTTAAAAGTATTTATTGCTGTTCTTTTCTATAATTAGCAAAATATAAAAAACGAGACATTTTTCGTTAGATATTTTTGTTGCCCGGAATTGTTAAATGTCCCATTTTGAGGCACAAAAATAGATGATCACCTAATCAAAGTTCTAGCCCGCAAAATGATATTTGCGTTTGATGCACTTGACATATGAGACAGCTTCGCAAAATTGATTTGAATAGCGACCAAAAATTATTTTTTGAGGCTATCGTAGATAATGTCAAAGTCAAAGCCTGATAATATTCAGAGTAATAGGAGTGCATAAAGAATTTATTTTGGGAGGGGCTGGCTGAAACCTATGAAAACTTTCCAAACTTAAGTTTGAAGACATTAAAACCCTTATTCACAATTAGCAGTTTTAAATTCATTTTAGGAAGAGCTGGGATCTCTTCGGCAAACTCCCTTAAATGCGCCACTGCAGTGTAAAATAATTGTACTTGAAAATTTCGAAGAAAACGAAACAATTAAGTAACATTAAAGCATGGTCCTTGAATTCCTTATCTGAACGAATTTAGGAGACTTTTGACAAATTTGTTTTTATTTCTTATTATATTTATGACGTAGTTTTAATTATTTCTCGTTTCGTCAGAGACTCGCGAAGCATTTGCTCCATAGGATAAAATGACGTTCCCAGTCTAAGAGTCTTTAAAGTCAAAAACTGAATCATATTTCTTCCTCTTATACTTTCTTACACTTACCGCAGACAAAATAGATAAGACTTACATAAAATAATTCGGTTACAAATGAAAAAAGTCAACTGTTGTTGAAGTAGAAATATATATTGCAAAGCGTGTTTTCAAGGGACAAGAAGCCCTTTTTTCTGAAGCAAACAAATTTTTAGTGTGCAATGCAGAAGTTTAAAACATTTTCCACGAAGAAAAAGTGTTTATTGGAACCTGATAAAACACTTTTTCAATATTTTCGTAATTTGAGCTGTACAATCGAAAGGGGTTTTTAATATCAATTCGTCTTATTCGTAGTTGGTCTCATCCGAAAAACAATAAACAGTGGAACACAGATTGCAAATGTTGTTCATCTTAGCAGTGATTCGCTTTTATCGAGTTCGAATTAACGAGGTTCGACTGTATTTGTTTTGATCATTCCATTTATTGCTTCCGTACAGAGTAAAATGTTTAACATCCTTTTTCATTGATCTTTTACACTCTTCAAATTATGTTAAGTTTCGATTTCTCAGAACATAAAAAAAGAAGTTTTTTTGTTGACATCTTTGGTTAAAAATGAAGGTATTTTTCCGTTTCTGATAAAACCCACATCTGAATGTTTCATTCATGATTAATGCTGACAAGATTGATAGGGCTGTTTTTTTTCTTTTTTGAAAAAAAGTGATAAGATATAAAAGCAACTTACAACAGTGCTTTGAATCTTCGTCCGATCTATCTCCACAATCATCTTCACTGTCACATAACCACCGAACAGGGACGCATTTGGCATTACGACACTTGAATTCAGTTTCGGAGCAAGTGCGAACCTCTAGACAAAGAAAAACAAATTATGTTTTAGTACTTATAACCCAAAAATGGAAAATGATGTAACATATGCTTTTATTCAAACAGTATCAGTATTATTCTAAAACTGCAGTTTGAATAAATTTTCTTCATTTTTTAAAACCTTTTAAAAAAGGTTTTTCATTTTTAAGTACAGAAGCAGTGACTTATGGCACACATATACTTGTTTTTATGTACGGAAAAATTATGACTGTAAAAAACCCTAAATACATTGAGTTAACTCTCGCCTCCTTCCCTTGGTAGATAGGTTTCTAGAAAATATTGTGTCGTGTGAAAACAAATTATATGAGGCCGATAGTCAATGTAAAAAGAGGGGTTACTTTCTGAAAATTCATTTAAGACTTCCCCCCTTTTCATATATAACTTCATTTTAATTAAAATTATTAAGGGACTCGTATGTAAAATACAGAGCAAACGGAACACACTGTAAAAACGATTCAGAAACGTTCCTGGAAAATAATAGGCAGCTGATGTGCCCAATTTCAACCAGTAACATACCTTACAAAAACCAGGAACACTTTCCGATAAAAGTGAATAACCTTCCGGAAATACTGGGAAATCTGCCCTTTTAAAGCCAGTCGTGAACCATCTACAAAAATTGAATAGGTTTAATGTATTTGATTAGAACCTTCCTGGTTTACCAAGCACCAGAAGCATTAGCGCAACCATGGCCAAAGCTACGCGAATAATTGCAAGCAAGAACCAAACATATTCCTTGCCGACAATTCCTGCCTCGCAAAGCTGCAGCTATCCAGTGACTTATTTGCTCCCAGGGCTTATTTGGGAGCTTAGTCAATCCAGACGGGCCGTATTTAAACTAAAGCCGATATACTTAACAAACACGCTCAGTCAACCTTTAAACTAGTAGCAAAAAACATTTTTCACACCAGTGAAAAGTTTGCATTCGTGCACCTTTTAGCAATTCAGGAAACTTTTCTACGAAGATATTTGATTTTGCGAGGAAACAGGTGAAAACCTCTGAAATCCCGAAAGCATTCGTACACCTTTTAGCAATTCAGGAAACTTTTTTACGAAGATATTTGATTTTGCGAGGAAACAGGTGAAAACCTCTGAAATTCCGAAACGTTCCAAGGAAATAACCAGTAACGTTTCGGAACTTTTTTACAGTGCAAGAAACATGATTTTTAGTACTTCAACATTAGTTTAGCAAACTTCTTCAGTGCTGCTCATTACTACAGTGGCATATTTACTGGGGGGGGGGGCTGTGGGGGTGACACCTCCTCCGTAAACGTCATTTTCTGAAAACAATAATATGAAATTGAAGAAGTTAGTAGAAATAGCTACCATTATAATCAAGTAAATTCTTTAAATTTGCTTTTAATTAGTTTTAGACAGTAGTGTAGTCGAGGATGGACGGCTTTACCCAGCTTTACCCACTTCTTAATTTTAACACAAGCTCGCCCATCCCCCCTCCCTTTTTTTAACAGTTTAATAACACTACGCGGTAAAAAAAAAAAAAAGTTTTCAAAATGCTTTTGACATAATTCTTGCTGATTCTTATGGAAAATGACCCCCTGAATTTAAAATTTGCAGCCGTTTTCCCCCCTATATGACCCAAATTTTGGAAATTGCCCCCAATTGCTTTCAGTTTTCGATGGTTATATAGCCATTATTTTCATTTGGAGATAAAGGGAGCGTTATAATAACAATTAACACTCTTCTGAGATGCTAGAGAGGTGCAAAACTCAAAAGCATGAACATTTGGAGCAAGTTGGGAGATTCATGGGTGTATTCCTTCTTAAATATTTAAAAAATCATAAAAACCGATTTTTTTTCTAGGGGTTTGTTGTACAATCTTTTCACTTATTTTCCGCATAAAACCAGAGTATATAACTCACTTCTATGAGCCCAATGTTCGAAAAGTGTTCATTTTGTAAAAAAAAAAAAAAAATCTCTAAGGGGGAGAGTAATGAGTAATTGACTACCTAACCCCTCCCCCCCCTACGTGACAGGGGGCAGCTCTTACGGTTTTCAACCGCCACCCCTTGAATGGACTATAAATCCGCCCCTGCTTTACTATCAAACAAGAAGGCTTTCCCAATGTGGAACCTGTTCACTTCCTTTTTCTCTTTCACTTTCTAAATGTTTTCCCCCTTTTAAACTTTTCTCTCCTTCTTTTAAAAATGTGTAATTTTAGTTTGTGTGCTAGTTCGTACTGATTCCCTGTAGGTTTTATACCTTACAGGGGACAAGCCTTGCTGAAGATGGCGCCTATCATCTCAAGACGTCATCCGATATGACATCGGAATGGGGTTATAGATGAATCTATTACAATGTATATATATCCTTTCCTGTGGATCAACTGTAGCTTTTGTTCAACTCTGCCGCATTGTTTAAAAATAATTTATGTGATCTACTGCAGCAAAACTACGGTATTGTCCAAAAAATTTCGCAGTTTACCTATAACGTTACTGAAAGTGTTGTAGATTACAGTACAGCAGTTCATCTAATCTCAGTGTTGCCAGATGGTCAAATCCAGATTTCCCCAATTCCCCTCCAAATTTTCCCCAAAAAGTGATGTTTTCTACCAAAATTCCCCAAATTCAAAAATTATTTTTCCACCATTATTTTCAGAAAATGAATCGACTTCCTCTAATATTTTTGTCTCTTGAAAAAAAAAAAAAAAAAAAATCCCCAAAAAGCCAAATTTTCTTAGAAAATTCCCCAACTTTTTTTTTTCTTCCCATTTTCGCTTTTTTTTTTCTTTTTCTTTCTTTCTTCCTTTTTTTTTTTTTTTGTCTTCTTTATCAATATTTTTCTTTATCTGTACTTATAATAAAGCTGAAATTCTCTCTATCTGGATATCTCTCTGTCTGCCAGGATCTCTGTGACGCGCATAGCGCCTAGACCGTTCGGCCGATTTTCATGAAATCTGGCAAATAATTAGTTTGTAGCAAGGGGGTGTGCACCTTTAAGCGATTTTTCGAAAATTCGATTTTGTGCTTTTTCTATTCCAATTTTAAGAACATTTTCCCGAGCAAAATTATCATAAGATGGACGAGTAAATTACCAAGCTATCATAACGTGGAACCGTAACGTGGACAAGCCAATTGGCGAGAAATTCATCATGCATTATTTGTAAATATACAGGGGAACCGAAAGACCTTTTAATTTTCTACTACGGGCAAAGTCATGCGGGTGCCACTAGTCATAAATACAATCGCCTGACCGAGAGATAAGAAATATAGCCAAATGTTTTTTTTTTCCACTTGTATTTACTACTTTGCTTCTGTATGGTACATTTAAACTATGATTTTTGTATAGATTTATCCAAGAACATTCTTCATCATACTTATTTTTACCCGTTTCACGTATCAACTAATTACTCACGCAGAACTTTAATGCGAATTCCGTAGCATAATATTCCACATAACGCGAAATGCGAATTCCATAAAGTTCAGTAAAGCTAAACCAACGCTATTTGATACAAACAATGTAACTACTACTTCTTGACGCGATACTAAATATGAAAAAATTTCTTTTTTCCTTGAGGTTTTTTTCCCCCCAGGTTTTAACCAAGAAAAAAAAATTTTCCCCAAAGAATTCCCCTCAAAACCCATTTCCCCAAAATTTCCCCAGAGAGCACCAGATTTCCCCAAAATGGGGAAATTTCCCCCAATCTGGCAGCACTGTCTAATCTTCTTAGATCGAAACCGAATACAGTCGAATCCCGACTAACGCGAGGGATGCGTTCCAAGCGGTTCCAAGGCTCCTCGCATAAGTCGAAAGTTCGCGTTGTGGAAAAATATGTGAATACAAATTTTTTAAAGCGTACCAAATACTTTTCCACACTTATAAACACTCATCAAATTGCTGTAAAGCATTTTTTAACCATACACTGCAGTTTCTTGCATAAAGAACTGAACTTTTACTGTATTTAAAAAATAAACTGTTATTCAACATGAAATACTTTAAGATGCACGAAATGAATGACCAATGGGAATGAAGGACATAAAAGAAAACAACACGGTACGTACAGCATATAGTAAATTAAAATGATGCACTATAATAGCACTGTACAGTAGATACAGTAACAATATTTAAGAGTTAATGAATGAATATAGTAATGATTTATGCTCTATGATCAGATTGCTAATTTTATCTAGTACATTTTTAAATACGGTTGCTTCGCCTTTTCTTTTATGACGTTTCAATCTGTGGCAACATTTCCTCTTCCTGATATTTTTATTAATCCACAATACAAGAGCAGCTTCCATTTTTATAATATTTACTTTGCTAGACGGCTCTGCAAGCTGCAATATTGAAACTAACTTTTATGGATACCTTTTTGTTTTGACTTTTAACTGTACGTGTGGAAGATTCACTCATACTTATTGTCACGCTAACCGTCGACGTTTTGTAGTAGTTGAAGCACATCGAGAATCTTAGCCTTTTAAAAAAAAAATTATCAGAAACTTTCTTTTTCTTCTCAACTTCACAATCTTTAGATGCAGGTGACTCTAAGGTGCCATTATATTTCATCAACTTTTATATTTTGAATGAAAAAAATAAATAAATGAAAGATGCTGAGAGTGGTTATTTGATGCACTAGACTAGTTTGGTGTGGGAACTTTGGCTGTCAGTGATGCGAAAAGGGATTTAATAACATTCACTAAATCAATATTTAGTGGCCAATAACGATGCTGATACTTCTTTCGAAAATAATTCGTGTTGTGGGCGAAAAAATTGCGTTAGCTCAAAAATTCGTTACTCGTGAAAAATTCGCGTTATAGGCATTTCGCGTAAGTCGAATCGCGTTGTAGCGGGAGTCGACTGAGCACTCATCAGTAAATTGATTGCAAATACATTCGTAGTTAAGCTTAGGCATAACGCATTGGTAAACTTTCGATTACGCATCTTTTGCATGGAGCACTGCAAGGAAAATAAGTCCTACATTTTGCAGGTTGTACGATACAGTGATTGTACTTGTCTTCGCTTGTTGAAGTAGTCTATCTGCTTTTCGCTCTTTTAGTTGCTAAATGGCCTGTGAACAGGTCCGTCATTTAGGGTAACCGGGAGGAACAATTACCTCCCCTCACTTCGACTTTGAGAAATTAATGTAGTATTTTCTTAATGTAGGCCTGGAGTTTGTTCTTTTGCTGTATAATATGTATTGAGTATGTACCCCTAACCATTAACCCCTCCTGGAAAATTTTGAAAGACAGATCTGACTTCGAACGCGGTCACTAATGCTCGTTTAAAGCATCTAAAAACAGCAAGTTTGTATTATTACTTTTGGCTTGTCAGTCTGGATCAACCACAACCAAGACCGAAACCAAAAAACCTACAAGTTTGTATTGTTACTCTTGGCTCATTAATCTGATACAACCGCACCCGAGCTCGGAATAAAATCGCCCCAAGTTTGTATTATTACTCTTTGTTCGTCAGTCTGGAACAACCACAATCGAACCCGAAACGTAAAAACTTCTTCACACAGTTGACTTAGAGTATTTCAGTACACTTGCGAGAGGTACGCAAACATGGTGCGACTCCACCTCGAAAGCGAAGAAAAATGTTTGAGCATATTTTATACCCAAGTTTTCATGTATTGCTATGGGTCGGTTACTTGCAGCGTTATACCATCTCAAACTCCTTCCCCCACCTTACCATTTAACATTGTAGCTTGGTTTCCAACAAATGTTAACTTTTGGTTTCTTCCGGTTATACCAAAACTGAATTCCTCTCTGTGCCAGGGGTTTCCAAACTTATCTGATCCGCTGTTATCACTGTACATTTGACTATCCTTATTATATAATGTATATTAGTACCGCAGACTACCGTGACACTTCGCAGCACCTTCACTAAAAACGATTAAGAAACGTTCCTGGAAAATGATGGGCAACTAATAAGCCCGATTTCTGCCAGCAACATATCTCGCAAAACCCAGGAAAGTTTCCCGGTAAAAGTCAGTAACCATCCTGAAATTTTTCTTGAACCTTTCTGAAGAATTTGGAAATCTCTTTGGTTGAAGCCAATCTGGAATTTTCAAGAGAAATTTGGTAGATTTAATGTAATTGATTAGAACCTTCTTGATTTACTAAGGAAACACCAGAAACAAATTTGGCCAAAGCTAATGCACAACTGCAAGTAAGTACCAAGCGTCTCCCTCACCTGCAATTCTTGCTTTGCAGCTATCTAGAGAATTGTTCGCTCTCACTGGAAGCTTAGTCAATCTGGACGGTCCATAATTGAACTGAAACAGATACTCTTATTAAACACGCTCAGACTATCTTTAAACCGGTAGCTAAAAATATTTTTCACAACAGTGAACAGTCTTCATTCGTGAAACTTGTAGCAATTCAGGAAACGTTTTTGCAAAGATACTTGATTTTACTGGGAAATAGATGAAAACTCGTGAAATCCCGAAAAGTTCCTCGGAAATAGTGACGTTTTGGAATTTTTTTAGTGTCTTCACTACCCCGTAGAGCACCCCAGTGTGCCACGGCATCCCCTTTGAACAGGCGGGCCGGATTTGAGGGAGGGCAGGCGGGGCTACTGCCCTGGGGCCTCCACAACAAAGGGCCCCACAATAAAATTTTTACAAAATATCCTAACTTTCACGGGTCGAAAATATCGGATATATATATATATATATATATATATATATATATATATATATATATATATATATATATATATATATATATATATATATATATATATATATATATATATATATATATATATATCAAAATATTCGGATATATATCAAAGTATCGGATATTTTCGAAAATATGATGATCTTTTCGAACCTTGATTAGGGGCTTCCACTCCCTCCTTACCCCGGGGTCTCAACACTTCCAAATCCGACCTTGCCTTTGAGAACCCGTGCTCTATACATTTCTGAGGAAAACATTTAGTTTATGGGAGGGAAATTAACCCTTAAACTAGTGCACTGAACAACACTTCAGATCTTCACACCCTACTAAAAGAAGAAGAGCAAAGACAATACAAATCACTTTTTAACATTTAGTCAGTTGCAAAAGAAATTTTGTTTTAACGGCATCGTTTTTCAAAAAAAAATATCAACAGCCGGGTAATTTTTTCATCAATTATCGATTGCGTTTTGTTTTTTGGTTTGCGAACGCCTTAGTTGTTTATTGAACTTGACCTCAAAACGAAGTAACCGGTATTGATCGCCGTACTTGATTTGAAACGCACATTTGCTAAAAAGATTGCGTCAGAAGTAACTGACATGGGAAAAATATTGATGAACAACCAACTGTTTTAAAGAGCGAATTTTATTATTTTGAATTTATTATTTGGTGGATAAAAATATTTTCAGGACTTTGGAGGAAAATGTAAATATGAGATCTCAGGAAAAAAAAAATAAGGAGGAGGGAGGGATCACTTAGGAATTGTTTTGAAGTCGTTGCTTTTTGGAAGTGATGAAATGAAGTTCCCCTTGATTCCAATGGCTTAGACACCAAACAATATCACGTGATATTTATTTCAGAGATGAGTTTTTATCAAAATAAAACGAGTGCGTATGAAAATTTTCATGAAGTACATTTAAAGAATAAAGTGCATACATGATAGTTAGTAAATGCTTCCATCAACTTTTAAATAAAATTTATTTTCATGAACCTCAATTTAACGTTAAATTTTTCCCTAAGCATGTAATTTGTATCTATTAATTTTAGAGAGACATTGCTTTATCTACTATGATGGATAATGTAATTAATTAGTACCAAAATCTCAAAAGCTTTGGTTGGAATCCAATCCCAATAAAGGGGATATTTATGTATAAACTAGAGGACCCGACAGACGTTGTTCTGTTAAAACTTTGTAAATTGAAAAGTTAAAAAAAATTCAGGAAACTATCAAGTGTTTGAACCGTTTTGTTGAGAAAAAAAAAATAAGTAAAAAGAGAATGTTTTAAGCTGCTTGGTGTCAGAATGCATATATTTATTGCAACTTGATTTATCTAATGCCCACTAAGCAGTTGTTTTATTGACTATTTTTTTTATAGCGTAACTTGAAAGATCTTCATAGATTGCATGGTTTGCTCCTTCAGTCATACTCAAAGGACAAAAATCGTCCTCAGATATTAAGTGAAAAAAACTAATACCCATCTAGAACAAACGGAAAATCCCGCTGCAACATAACCCATATGAAAAAGAATAAAACAATCGAAAGGATATCATTTAAAAAAATGATAAAGGTAAAAACAGTACTCAGTATAAGCGAAAATCACTCATCCCCCCGCTCCCGATGTAAAATAAACACATTCTTCAACTAAAATGAATAAACCCTCTCTAAAAACGAAAAACAATTTTTTGCAATTTGAAATTTTTCGCCAAATAAACAAAAAAATGCAATAAATTACAATAACAGTAGCTTTAAAATGCAAAAAAAAAAAAAAAAGATCACGCAACTCTGTTGTTTACAGCCAAAGTCGCCAAGCCACCACGTTACTGTAATCCAGCCGATCAGTCAGCGAAGCTAATTCCAACCGATTAGCGGTCCGATCTTTTGACCGAAAAAGTTTTAAAACTTCATACATTGCCAAATTAGTTCTTCCCACCAAAGATAAAGATCTTTTACTGCACTGATCTTTTGTGTACAGAACTAACTACCCTGTTGTAATTTATCTGGACGAAAATAAAAATTTTTTTGTCTTTAAATTCCATCATCTTTTCCTTTAATAATGTACTGATTAGTTAGATAATCCTTAAAGTATTCTTGACATTGGTGCCAAAACTCAGATGGATTTCTGCCGAGAAACAAATGTTGTTAGGTACGGTACTCTCAGATCATTTGGTTAGGAAAACCTAAAGCACGGATCCGGTCACATGGTTCAACTACGACGGCAGAACACACGTTTTGCTTGAACCTTCCACTACTTTACTTTAAAATATATCGCGGGACCTAAAATCGTTGTTTTCAAAAAATGAAAAAAGGTTTCACTATCTCTTTACGTTTTATCTATTCTCAGTTGACATATCACAGTAGGAAATTTCATTACAAAAAGCAGAGCTGGGTCTCTTATTGTCTTTGGCAACGGGTTAAATATTTATTTCAGTTTTTACTCAACAATAGGGTAAAATAAATATTAATCATTTGGGAGATATAACCATCCAATGTTTAAATTAATTAATTAATTAACAAAAACGTTTCCGATTCGATCCATCGCGCTTCGAAACCATGCTTGCCACAACTTAATTACCCACAAAAAATTTGATCAAAATCGGTCAAGTCGTTTAAAAGCCTTATGGTGACAAACGTCCGCACAGAAGATTTTTATATATTAAGATATCTTATTTTAGTAAACTATTTACCATGGGAAAATAAAAACTTCATACATAATTTTTGATAACAATTAGAGCTAATTTTATGAAACAAAGGTCATTGTAATGAAACTTGCAAATTGCCAGTAAAAAGAAACTTTTTGCCTTTGCTTTTAAGTAGTAGTCAAAAATGTTTCTTTCTTTCTTTCTTTTTTTTTTTTTTTGCTCTCTATCCTCTCTATTTTTTCACGCAAATTGTGGGAATCGTTCATGAGAAATGATGGTGAGACATTTTGGACGATCTGCACCATTGAGACCTCCTTATATTGGGTGTTAATAAACAAATCTAGAGCTGAAATGATGACGCAAGTCATTGAGTTATTAAAGTTATCAAAATTAATCTACCCCTTCTGACATTAAATGATGAGTCTGAGCAACGCTGCTTACCACCTAGCAAGAACAAATACAAAAACTTCTACTAGAGAACGCTTCTCAGTACGTTCAGAACGCTTCTCAGTACGTTCAATCTATAGAATCTCTACTAATGAACCAGCGATTAAGCATTTAGCTACTAAGTGGTAGATTCCGGTTTCTATAGCTGCCGTTGCGGTCGCTGTTTTAAAATTCTGGGAACTTCTAGATAGTGTGACACGTTGTCGAAGCCACATCGTGTTGATTGATAGACATTTCTATGGCTTTCTTCAATTCAATACATAAAATATGGGGTTTCCTCCCTTAGCAGACTTTCAGGAAGGCAGCTACCTTCAAGGTTCTCTCAACCAAAAAAGCTTTGTCTGACATTTCCAAGAAGGTAGTTACCACCAAGATCCTCAGTACCGAGAATAACAGGAAACAAACTTCGTCTGCCACTTTCACTAATAAGGCAGCTGCCTCCAAAGTCCTCTGCATCAAAAATCCACTTCTTCCATAGTGCTTCCTGAAAGACAGTTATCACCAAGGTCTTCAGCACCGAGAAAAACACGAAACAAACTTCGTCCGTCACTTTCAATAAGGCAGTTATCTCCTAAGTCCGCTTCATCGATATTCTGCAAAACAAATTTCTTCTTTTGTTCTTCCTGAAGACAATTACCACTAAGGTTCTCAGCGCCAAGAAAAGCACGAAACAATCTTCATCTGCCACAGCCACTTCCACGAAGACAGTTGCCTCCAAAGTCCACTGCTCCGAAAATGCACGAAACAAACTTCCAGCTGGAACTTTCGGAAAGGCAGTAACCTCCAAGATCTTTATTAGCAAAAAAAAAAACAACAACCTCGAAACTCACTTTGTCTGGCACTTCCAAGAGACCACCTAACGTCCTCTGCATCAAAAAGAAAGAAGAAGGAGGGGGGGGGACGAAACAAACTTCGTTTGGGAGGGCCGCTTGCCTCTTATCATATGTCATGAGCTGACCACCGCATGATGATATTGAGGAGTTATTTTAAAAGAGGGAAAAAAGTATACGGTCGCAAGGACGTAGTCTCCGAGCCAGTAAGACCTGGGCTTGGTATTCAGACATGGAAAAAAATTTACTAATTCCTTCGCGCTATACAGAATCTAAGGTCTTCGCACTGAAATATAGAGGGTTTTTGGAGGAAAGTATAGAAAACCACTAAGATTTTTGATAAAGTAAACACGAATCAAACAGAGTACTTATGGAATAAAAATTGAGTTAGAGAATGCTTTGGTGCACGTATAGTCCACCATAATTTGGAAATTTATGTTTTAGTGAAAAGTTTTGATTCAATAACTGAGCAGGGCGTAGGGGAAGCTGCTGTACCCACGGACGGTTGTACCTACGGACGTTGGTAGGGATATTCTGGATATCGTCGAGAGAGATCCTAATTGGGGTTCAACGCGTGTATCACAGCCCTCTCCAGTACCCCAGGAATTTTCAACGCCATCAAACGATCACAGGGGCGTAGCTAAGGGGGGGGGTTTGGGGACAAAACCCCCCCCCCGAAAAGTTAGTCTCAAAAAAAAAGAGAAAAAGAAGAGAGAAGAGAAGGGAAAAAATTCCAAGCGATTACACACACACACACATATATATATATATATATATATATATATATATATATATATATATATATATATATAAAAGAAGTAACCCCCCCCGAAAGTCGGGTCTAGCTACGCCACTGAACGATCATTTAAGATTCTATCACAGTTTTTCGGTTTTAGTAGGATCTAAGTAAAAAAAAAAAAAACATGAGCAATTTCTCTTTTTATTTTCATCCGTCGTGGATTGTATTATTCATTTTTGTTGTAGGTATCATGATACCCTATATTTTGAAGGTTTTGTTTCTGATTTTTAATGTTTTAAAACTGTGGTCTTGTCGATGTGACTGGCTTGCAAAACCCAAATGGCGTACCTTTGTACCCAAGGACACATAACCATATGTACCCACGGATGGCAATTTTTAGTCTCCTTGAGACCTTGGGACACACGTGAGTCTTCTTACAACGTAAAGTACCTCAAAATGGTGCCTTGTCATCAACGTCCGAAATTTTCTTTCAACAAAGAGGATGAATTTGAAGTTGAGCTTGAAGATATAGTGTTGAAGTAACCCTCACCTGTTGTAGGATCTACAGACCGTCAATCAATTCTGTTTTCATTTGAAGTCGACTTAGATAATATATTTTTGTTGGTTTAATTTGATCTGAGTATTTTTGTAATGGGTTAATTTTGGTTAAAGGTTTCAATTTGCATATAAATTGAGGTTATTATGTAGGTATATAGAGAGCCATAATATTATGAATCTAGTTATTATTATTTTTTTTGTTTAAAAACATATTAATTACTCATAACATCATTAACTCTCTTAGGAGTAATAACTTTTTAAAGATTTCACTGATGTTAAAAATGAAGGAAAATGTAAAAAAAAAAAAGGAAAAAACCTTCGATTAATTTTTATAGTTTAATTTTTGTTAGATATTTTATTTAATGTTATTTTCAATGGATGTTTGAAGTATTTCAATATAAAATGGCTTATGAAAATGTATTGAGTATAATTGAGTGCCTCAGACCTATTTATGTATTTTTTTTTTGTATGTCCATGGGTACAAAGGTACCTGTCCGCGGGGTGAACGGGGTGTTGTACCCATGGACAAAAAAAGGTGGTTTTTAAGGTTTTTTTTTTTTTGAAGTTGAAAGCTTTGAGATTTTCGCCTGACAAAAATTGCCAAATTAGAAGATAAGTTGTAGATTCTGCCAAAACAATTTCCAATCGATTATCCATTCCCAGAGAACAGCAAAAATTGAAAAGTAAATTTTGTCCGTGGGTACAGCAGCTTCCCCTACTATGTACGATCATATCACCTTCCATTTGCCAAAGCCATCAGATTTAGGGAGTCTTGGAAACCAGCTGTAGGTATTGGCTGAGGCGCAGCGACAGTTGGTCAACCTAGGACTTCCACTTTTTTTAACCTACACCATGTTTTTTGAGCCAGATCATGCAGCAGACTCCAACCAGTTCAGTTAATCTTGCTAATATAGTGTACAGTCATAGAAAAAAAAAACGAAACACTCGAACGTATTCAAAGACTATTGACACTAGAGACACGTGTAAGGTGTCATTGTTTCAGGAATAAAAAGTTCTACATAATTGAGGTAAAGAATTGTTGTTAAGGGGTCGTCTTCATATTAAAACGAGCATCAACTTCAAATTTTTCAATGAGAACCCCCTTTTTTTATCACATATTTGTGATCAAAATACTTTTTTAACTTTGTATACAAAGTTTTGTTTAATTCGATCCAGCCGTTACTTCAGAATCGAGTTTTGAAAATTCCCTCTCATAATGTTAAAACGTATTTTGATATTTTTACTCATAACACAAAAACTAGATTAGGCACGGCAAAGATTGTTTTTTTATATCAAAATATGAATCGACCCAATAATAAAAACATAATTTACAACACCTAAAATGTAATCTTAGTTTTTTTATGAATTATTTTAATATTTTTTGAAAAAAATATGATCTGAAACCATATTAAATTTTAACAGAAAAACAATTTAGAAGAGCTTTTATGTTGGAATCCAAAATTTGAGCTCAAAATATTCAGTAGTTTTTGCGCTATGCTTAAAAATTCATTTTTTCCTACTTTAGGGGACCGTATACTTTTTTAAAACAGAACTTATGAAAGTTAGTTTCTTCGTAAAAAAAGAGAAAAAAATTGTTCGATAAAATAAGCAAACAAATTTTAACGTGAATTTTCTATATTAGAGTTATGTCTATGAAATTTTTAAATGCATAAATTTATTCGCTGTCTCTGCAGAAGAACAACACAATATTGCAACAGTCAGTTTTTTGTGGATATCGTTCAGACGTCAATGTGTAAATAAAGCGAAACACTACTTCATTGTCTAATAAAAGAATATTTTATAGAACTTTTTAAATTAAAAGCTACACTTAAAATACTTCTGTTTTTTTTCCCTTCTGCGTTTAGCCATAGCCTTTGTGTGCGCATGTGTGTGTGTTTGTGTAGGCGCATGTGTGTGGGTGCGTGTGTGTATGTATGCATGTGTGTGCGTGTTGTGTATGCAGTGCTGTGTGTGTGCGTGTTGTATATGCAGTGCTGTGTGTGTACGCGCGTGTGCGCGTAGGCGTTCGTGTGTGTGTGTGTACGCGCGTGTGTGTGTAGGCGTTCCTATGTGCGTGTACGCGCGTGTGTGTAGGCGTTCGTATGTGTGTCTTTATGTAGGCATGTGTGTTTGTGTCTGTGCAGGCATGAGTGAGTGTATGTGCGTGTATGTGTATGTGTGTGTATGTATGCGTGTGTGTGTGTGTGTGTAGGATCTTGACGTAACCTGGAGACGGTTTTCGCCAGAGGAGCAGCATCGTGAGGCGGCCGGCCGACGATGGTGCTGCGGAGGGTGCTGGTGGGGAAATAAAATGATAGCACATCAAAACAGTCAAATAAAAGCAATAAGCAATCGTGATTGCTCAAAAAAATTAAAATGCACAACTTTTTCACAGAAACATACAACAAAACCTCATTGTCTTGCTAGCCATGTTGCAATAGACAGTGTAGATTTAATGGTTCTTCCCGGTGATAATATACTAAAAGGAAAAATATTGTCTAAATCGCTTTTAACAGTATCCAGATGGGTCAAAAAGTAATATTTGCTCTTAGATAAGTTTACTGGTTTTAGGAATTATTATTTTTTTTCTTTTCTGTATAGTGTTTTCAATGTGTTAAGACGTGGGAGAGGAAATCTCAGTCGCATTAGCGGGCCGCGTGCTTTGAGCTGTATTCTGCACAAAAGTAATAGTTGTGGCTAATTGTGAACTTTTTTTTTTTTTTTTTTTGACTTCGTCAAAGATTTAACAAAACATTAATTTGCGTGTTAGATTAAGTTGATTTTTAGTCTATTCTTAATTATTATTTAAATACTATTTTTCTATTTACATTCTCGGTCATTGCCATGCATTTCACATTAAATCATTCTCGCAAGACAAAGATAAAATTTTAATTATTTTCTTCTCTTTTGAACAACATGGAAAAATATCGTCAAAGAAACAAAATGAAAAAGTTTATTGTTATCAACCAATGGGTGCCTATTTTATTATAAATACATGTTTTTCAGAATCCAGTATATGAATATTCGGCTCCAACTTTATGACACTGGAACTAATTCTACGTTCTGCTCTTATTCTCTGAACACACAACGGGCCGCCACATGGACCAACTTCGCGAGCTGAATGTGGCACAGGCATCTTCACTGACACAACTGAGGTTTGGTTATCCCATTCGCTGGCTGCTGTGGGTCCTAATACTGAGCCCAACAGCCCTGAACTAGATTTAACCGAACAACGAAGCAGGTGTCACGTCATTGAAGCTGAGTGTGCCTAAAAACTGGTGGATAAAGAAAATTTATCTCACCAGTGAGATGCCGTAAATATACAGCAGATAAATTTACTTTACCTACCAGTTTATTCACACTCTCAGTTTCAATGAGGTGACTTCTGCAACCCGCCAGATTTGTTTCGATTCCAGTCTGCGACGTCTCCAGCGAGGACGAAATTGTAGCTTCGGGATGGATCAACCCGACTGTCGGGTATGCTGCGTGTTGTATTACAATAGGTGCGCCAGCCGAATGTCTGATACTATATAAAATGTTAGATTGTGGGTATATAGTACGCGAAACAAAATCAAATAATGCTAAGGTTTTTTTGTAATGTTACAAAATCGGAGAAATGACAAGAAGTCAGATTTCGGTTCACCTTGGTTTAAGCTAAAATAACTTTTGTCTTTTTAAATTACGGGTTGGACCATCTCGAATCTTGTTGCTAGAAACAGCATTGGGAAATTACTTTCCCAAATTGCTTTTAAGAGCCCTTACATGTTTAACTAAAACCGCCGATTGTGTTTTGCCTTATTAATAATACCACGCATTATGATCTTTCGCAAAAATTAGGCTTTGAAACAAATTCTCTTTTTTTGATTACAAAAAAGCCTCTAGAACAATCAACAGTCTCTGTGTTTCTTCACTGGGTTAATTCAAATAACCAAATTTTTCCCAAATAAAGTTCGAGTATGAACGGTTTGCTCATTAACGGGTATTTATATTCTCCTGTTTCTGTTTTGTTTTTTAGATTGATACTTCGTTCATTTTATGTATTTAGAGCAAATTTTCACGGAATAAATGGACCTTGCTTCGCTCGAGTCTCCAATCTATTTAATGCTGCGCCTTCCCACGTAGTGCAGTACATTTTTTATATTTTTTTGTGCGATGACCTAAACTTCTGCCGATGTTCTGCGAAATTAAAAACGCGCAATTCCATTTTACACCAAAAGACTTTCTATTCATTCCAAAATAAACCTGTAACATAGGTGCAATGCATTTATCAAACATATTCACATTATGTTTCTAGGTATTAGGTTGGATATTTACATTTCTATGAGGTTAATTTGCTGAATGATTATACAAGCAATCCAATAGGTTCATATAAGAAAAGGCAAAATGTTCCATAACTTTTAATTTCTCATTATTCGATTTACTAACAACGACCTATATGATGGACCAGCCAAAACCCATCCGTCTTTCTTAGGTTAATCCAGATAGACAAAATCAGTAAATATTTTTACCTTTTTTTTTACAAAAAAAAAAAAAAAACCGACCGTAAATCGTTTTTTGCTGCAACATAATCGGCTAAAAAGTATCGAATTACGGGAAAAAAAAGAGAACTTAAAAAATCATGAATTGAGCTGGATAATCTCGATCTTTTCTTTGTTTTCATTCCGTTACTTGATAAGCCGTGACCTTGAAAGAAGCGTTTTCAATGTGGTGACGGTCCCTAAAACGTTTTTCGTTAATAACTCCTGTTCTACTGCACAGAATGCAGTGAAATTTCGTATCCTGACTGTATTTTGCGATCTAAACATGATAATGTAGCAAAAGTTAGGGGTTCCCATTTGAAAATCAAGAGTTGATGCTCATTTTGCTTTGTATATGGTCCCTTATCAAAATTTTACCTACGTAGTTTTAAAGAGGACTTTAAACCAAGTCGGATGACACCTTTCTTTCCTTTCTAGCATGCATAATGGCCGAATAATTAAAAGTGTTTCGTTTTTTTTTTCTATGACTGTACATAAGAATAAACTTACATAATGCTGCCCGAGTGCCACTGCCCTTATACCCACTAGCTTTCCTCAAGTGGAAGCCACAAGAGTCACCTCTAAAACCCGTATTTAAGACACATTACTAATCCTAGTAAGGTGAAACTGTTATCATTGGCTCATTGACAGTTTTGATCGCCCATCGCAATACACTTTGGGGCCCATTTAAGCATCACAGAACTATACAATGCATTTATCATGTGCATTTTCGAATCTCCTATGGAACTCCTATCGTCGTGCGGTCCCCTAGCAATTGCAACAGTTTGTGAGATGGCAAACCCGCCACTGGTTATCATCCCACAGATAGAAACTCTTGTTGCGATTATGAGCGTAGGTCTAGCGTAGTTTACATTGATTATTACGCTTGCTATCCATTGTATAGCACTTTTCTTTTTTCCAAAAAGGGCACTTCAGATCCTTCTGTTTGTCAAAAGCTATCTGACTCAGACGTAGGGACTCTTGGAAAAGTCATCTTCGTTACGAGAGTAAGCCTACTTCGATGGTGTCCAAAATACGACCCGCGGATTAGATGTGGCTCGTGAAGTCGATCCATGTGGCCCATTGTTATGTTCTATGTTACGATTCGAAAAATATATTCTGAAAACTTTCAGAACAACCAAGTATTTATTTGGTATTACAAATGATTTTTGCAAATTTGAGGTCAAATAGTTGGAATTTTAATTTCTGAAAAACATATGAAGCTTTGTATTGATAAAATAAGCAAGTAGTAATGATACCAACTATTCTTGACGCGTAACGGGTAAGAAAAGGTTGGGCACCACTGGTCTGGTAAATTAGGACAGATTACCTTATTAATCAGTAAACACCACACTTGCAATCCGACGAATAGGCAATTTTTTTCTACCGTAAATGACGTTTCCGATTACAAAGCAAAAATTGTTTACAAACATGTTCTTGGAACCTTTTCACCGAGTTTACTACACATTATCTCTATCATCAACGTATTGGCTTTCTTCTCATTACGCATTTCCAGATCGCATCTTTGTAGCCATCAAGGATACTGCGTAGTTAAATGAAAATGTACACAAACAAAACGCATCAATGAAACTTCCCAAGTCACCGAGTGACCTAGAACGCTAGAACGTTGCTGACAGTCAAAAGTCCAGCCGATGGTTGCAGTCCATGAAAGAATAATAAATGTTTCATCAGGCAGAGATACTGCTGACAAAGAGCCTTGATTGAACATAAAGTTGTATTGGTGAATGTCTTACATGTAGGTTGAGGGAATACGTGGTAGAGGATAACGCAGTGAAAACTGAAAGTAAAGAAAGGTCAAAGATTTACTATTAATAGCATGGGAACGCATTGGTAACCGTTGACAGAGCTGTCCCGAAAACGCAGTACAAAAGGCGGAAGTTGATGTTGGTAAATATTGTACTGTTGAGAATGGTTTTTATCAGCTGAATGGTCGTCTAGCAGTGCAATCAACTTATGTAACAATGTTGCAAGTTATGTAAGACATGTTTATGATTTTGAGAGGCAATGAAAATGTTTCGCTGAAATGAAATATCTAAACCAAGGAGTCTCATACTTTTCAGCCATGAATTAAATGGGAAATACAACTGTGAAGAACTAAATTCATTCAACCAACTAAGCAATGTTAATTGTAAACACAAGGGGCATAGACGTAGCCGGAGGGGGCAGGCAACTGTCCCTCCCTGAAGAGAACCTTTGACTCCCACGCTCTTTCTAAATGTTACCAAAGATAATTTAAAATTGCAATTTTAAAACTTCAATTTAAAAAAAAAATCAGGAGAGAGCCACATTGCTGCTTTTCCTGCCCTCATCTGACCAAATATAGCATTTTTATTTTTCTTTAGGGGCACAGGAGGATCAGAATCTCAAGGAATTTTCCGAGGTTCATACTGGGGGGAGGGGGGGGGGCAACTAAAAACCTCTATCTTGTTGAGCCTATGCGTGACCCTCTCTAGCGGGAATCATGGCTACGCCCATGAGTCATGATAAAGGGCATTGGTAGTAGTAGACTGGGTGCTGCTATAAAGCATGATTTAGAAAACTTTTCGATGAAAACCTACCTAAGGTTTGAACTTGCACACACTTTACTCAAAGCAAAACTCTCACTTACATCCCTTTGCTTCTCACTGCCTGCCTCAACAACGGTGAGAATGTAAAATTGCTCACACTGAATCGCATGGAGCGATCATTCTCAATATTTAAATGTTTTATTTGGCCTCCTTTAAACGATAGAAATAGATGGTAAGAGAATAAATATTCTAAATGAAGAGTTTTATCAATACCCAAGTTGATTTAAAAGGATTCGTCATAAATTATATAATACAAAAATGGCAATTTTTTATATTATTGCATGCATTTTGAGACAAAAGCTTAAACTGAACATAAATCATAGAAAAAACAATCGAAGATAGGTGAGAAAACAGAAGAGAATACTGCAAAAAATGCAAAATGGTAGATATCTAAACGATATTTCAGGTTTCCCCTATTAGCTGGATTCTTGTCAAATGAAAAACGCTTCGTAAACAAATTGTTTCGCTTTTTATTGCAAAAAATATTATTATATTTTTAAAACGTTTTACAAGTAAAAATAAACAAAAATCAATCTGTAGTTTCACTATTTTATTTAAAATTGCTTCGTAACAACCTTTAGCTGCATACATTTTCTAACATTGATTACTCAGATCAGGGGCGCCGACTTGGAAAAATTACTTGGGGGGGGGGGCGGATGTCACCGGGGTCTAGGGAGTATGTTAAAGCACGGACCCCCCCCCTCTCGAAAAAAAATTCAGATTTTTGTGCTTTGAAAATGCCAACTTACATATTTTCTGGTGTGTATAATTTATACAAACAATGTGTGACATGGCGTTTTCAAAGTAAAACAATCTAAAAATTGGTACACAAATTTTCTGCTTCAATTAGATCATGTCTCTTGCCTTAAGTGAGGAATAATTTTACAGTTCCATTTTGTGGGGAGCCGTGCAGTGCCATAGCTAGACTACGTCACTATACAAAGTAGTGTACTAGACTTGCATAGAAAGGCACTCCCAGTGACACCGATTTATAACAACTATTTTTTTGCCATAACGGGAGCCTTGCCAGGGGAAATTTTCTAAATTTGAAATAAAAAATAGTGAGTTTTAAAGTTTTTTAAGCATTTTAGAATCATATGATCAACATTAGAACCCCAAAATCTCGAATCTCGGTAAATCAACACTCTGAGAAACTCGACAAGCTAATACATTTTTTGGCTTTGAAAAAAAAAAAAAAAAAAAAATCATGCTTGGTATTTTCGTAAAGAGCTAATTTAATTTTCAGTAATAATTATGCTTTTAGTCGATTGCAGAGCAGTGAATATGTAGCTCTGAAAAGATTGAAATGATATTTAAATAAATCTAAACTATCATTAAAAGAATAAAGCATAAAAGATTGCTGTCGCACTTTGATTACTATAAGTGAAATAACTAATTTAAGCTTGCTTTGAATAAGGCTCAGAGTTCATTAAATAAAAATAATGTCTCAGTCAAAATTAATGCTTTAATAGAGTTAAAAAAGTTAATACAGATTATTTTATTAACTCTAATAATTGAAGAAAACTATTACTCCTTCCATTTAACATACAAATCAAACCCTGATATATTTTTTCCAGATCAGCAACATTTAGATGAGAGCGCCGCCGGCAACAGACTTCACCCGAAGTTTCGCGCACTGGGACAAATTCTATGAGTGCTCTCAGCACCATAACATTATCATTATTCACACCACACGTTTTCAATGAACCTGCTTACTACCGCAATAGTTATTTGTTTTAATTCATTACTGAAGGTATTTTACAATGTAACTATCTTCAAACAAGGAAAGTAAAAAATACCAACATAATTTTGTGATTTTAGAAACCATAATATGACAAATAATGTTCTTAAATTATTGAGGGGGCTCTGCCCGTAAAAACAAACTATTGAGGGGGCTCGGGCCACCTCAATAAGAAGCGGAAGCCATTCCTTTCTTCCTTACATCGAGTACTGAAAAGCCATCATTTCAGTAACAATATAATATTTTTAAAACATAAACCTGCTTCAATTACTAGTTAAATATAGAACTCTGATCATTCTGCATAGTTAATGAACTTCTAATGGAACCTCTAGGTGTTAAAAACAATGTTTCGATCTCTAAAGCTAGATCAAATTACACAAAAATCTTCGAAATTATATATATATATATATATATATATATATATATATATATATATATATATATATATATATATATATATATATATATATATATATATATATATATATATATATATATATATATATATATATATATATATATATATATATATATATATATATATAAAGAACCATTTATCTTTTTTAGAATGATGTCTCACTTTTCATGCATCCAATTTTCATGGATGTGTTATTATCATTTCGTTCTGAATAAAAGTAAAACAGCCACACGGCTATAAAAGCTTACGGCAATAATTCTTATTTAAAATAAGAATTGAATATGAAGCATCTACACAATTAATATACTTTTAGATTAGCTGAATTTGGATATCAAAGTATCTATTACATTGCAATTCAAGTTTTTGGAATGAAATTTAAGAGCTGTACGTGTGAAGCTGGCCTAATGAATCGTTATATTTTGAGACGTTGTAATAAAAATACAATTAATTATTTAAAAAAAGTTTCAATTAATAAAGCATTTCTATTTCAGCAATTTTACTAAGGCATATTTTTAGAATTACATTTACATCATATTGTGTATAAAGTAGCCTTTCAACAATCCGTTTGTCCTAAGTTCCGAATGAAATAATAGGCTTGGTAACTTTGACATTTAAAAAAAAAATAAAAAAATAATAATAATAATAAAAACTCTTTGGTCTTCTGCTTTTAAAAAGCAGTAACATTATCTCTAAATATGATGACCAACAGTCGAAACACCATGAGAAAAGTTATTCACCAATCAGCTATTTAGTCCAAATTTTAAGATGTAGCCATCAGATATTCAGACATGTGGCCATAATTCAAAATCAAGTATTTTAGGAAAAAACCCTAAAGCGATAGAATAATAATGCAATCGGTTGATCAACTTTTCAACAAGTAGACATCATTACGAAATTAATTTCCAATCATTTTTACGATAAAACTGGCATTTACGTCACTGATAGAAGCAAAATGTGTGAAGATTTCAGTAGCGTCGATCTTTGCATCTAGTTTGTTAACTTACGGAAAAAAGAGTGAAAAAAATAGAAGTGCAGAGTTCGAGCATCTAGAAATGGCCGCACTTAAGCTAAGGTTATCTCATGGTGTCAAGGTACTACAAGGTCGTGGTCGATTTGTCTTTTTTATACTGTTTTTTTTTCTTTAAAATCAGGTTACCAGTTTTTCATGTCATATAATGATGTATTCTTATTGAAAATTATACCAACAAAATTAAGCACTGCTCCTCGGATAGGTACGCAACCTTAGTTGAGGATAATAAGAATTAAAAGTAAGTTCGGATATGTTTGTGACCTTATTTAAAAACTGAAAACGAATGAAAAGTTTAATCGACAATGTTCACAACCTCATTTGAGACTAATGTGAATTAAAAGTTAATTCGACTAAGCTTGCAACATCATTTGGAGAATAATGTGAATTAAAAGTTTATTTGGCAATGTTTGGAACCTCATTTGAGAACAATGCGAGTTAAAAGTTCATTCGGTAATGTTTGCAACCTCATTTAAGAATAATGTGAATTAAAAGTTGGCGATGTTTGCAACCTCATTTGAGAATAATGTGAATTAAAGTTGGCAATGTTTGCAACCTCATTTGAGAATAATGTGAATTAAAAGTTAATTCGCCAAAGTTTGCAACCATATTTGAGAATGATTTGAATTAAAAGTTGATTCGGCAATGTTTACAACCTTATTTGAGATGCGAATTAAAAGTAAGTTCTGCTGTATGTTCACTTTTGAGAGTTTGAGAATAATATGAATAAAAAGAATGAGACTGTTATGCGGCAGTTTTATTTGGGAAGAATAAGAATTATTTTTTTTTCATTAATTAAATTCTTTCATTCGCCCAATCGATTTGATTACTAAACATCTAATTTATGTTCAAAGTTAAAAGATGTAAAAATAAACTACAAATAAAGTTCTGAGCCTAAAAGTGTTCTCGGAAACTTAAGAACCAGGTTAATGTCCTAAAAAATGCTCAGAAGTTGGGTTTGACATTCAAGTTCAAAAATATTTTATCAGCATCCAAAATCAGCTATGTATCAAAAATAGTTTTGAGAAACATAAATGATGTCAAGTTGAAGAATAATGCTAAAAATTATAAAACAACAGGGTTCCGCCATTTCAGCAAGTGTAACAACATTCTTGCAAAACGAGCTGATGTGTGCATCACATGACTTCCTTTTACTCCAATTTAGTGTCATTTTCTTATTATTGGCAGTTTTAATATGATTCAATAATTTACTCTCTGAATGTCACCAACAGTGGCCAAATTGAAGCCAGATTTTAAAAAAAGGAATCGTCAAATTTGTCGCCAAGTTGGCGATAAAACTTGGCAACCAAAAGACTGGCGATATATCCCCAAGTGTCCGCCAAATTATAACACCACTTGAGTTTACATCGAAATTAACAATGATTTCCCCCAAAAAAGGGGCAAAAGACCCCCTTTGGAGCATACGAATGCAACCAAAAAGGAAGGTGCACAACTAGACCCCACTAGGAGTCTACGTACCAAATTTCAACTTTCTAGGACATTCCGTTCTTGAGTTATCCGACATACATACACACATACGCACATACATACGTACATACAGACGTCACGAGAGAACTCGTTGTAATTAACTCGGGGATCGTCAAAACGGATATTTTGGTTGTCTGTACGTTCCTAGGCACATATTCACGTGTGGTCGGGTTGAAAAAAAAAATTAACATTCACTTGGGGGTGAACAAAATGGAAATTAAGGCCGATTTTTGAGTGAAATTTTTTTCGCGAATACAATACTTCCTTTTTTTGTAAAAGGAATTAAAAATCAATTGAGATGGTATTTTTCAGCTGTTGCCAACCCCTATTAAACAATCAATACACGTGCAGCTTATAAAAATTTTCATCCACTTAAAGCGCTTATAATTCCGGACATTAGCTTAAGATAACGCGTGAGGTTCAAGACATGAGATATAGCACGTCTAAAGAATTTCCAATAAAAAACAGTAATAAGTGTTGCTTTTAATGCAATCTAAACTTCAGGAACAATTTGATAAGAAGGTTCTGGGGAAGCCTTTTTTTCACTCTTGACGTTTGCGTTTGGTAACAAATATTTATTCTTAGCTTCTCCGCCGAAAATACGAAAATTTTATCAGATAAAATACTCTGAGTTCCATCACGAATGAAACCTGAGCCTAGGCAAGTTGTGCAATCAAATGTAAAAAATGTAAAAGGAACCAAACTTAAATTTTTGAGAGGGCAAAAATTCTCAACTTTCCGAATGAAACTCTAAATTTTGCCGAATGAAACTCTAAATTTTGCCGAATGAAACTCTAAATGTTGCTGAATGAAACTCTAAATTTTGCCGAATGAGGATAATTTTGCCTAATAGAACTACAAATTTTGCCGAATAGAGGAAATTTTGCAGAATCGTCAAACAAAATTTGCCAAATAAGGAAATTTTTGGAAGGTCACAGTGACCTCCCATCGGGGCGTCCCTGATTTAAGTGCTGATAATGGCCCGCATATGGAAAGAACTATGGGTACCACAGCAGTAGGGCTCGGACTAAAGAGGGTCCCGGAAGAGGTGGGGATTTTGTAAAAGTAATATATATATATATAAACAAAATTGGAAGAGGGCTTACCACGATCAGTCGGGGCTAAGGGAGTGGAGGGGTCCCGTAGTGTTGGCAAAACAGTGAACAAAACTTTTTCTTCTATTCTAATACACATATTATTTTAATTCTGCTGATTTCATGAATGATGTTATACATTGCCTATTTAATTTTACATCTATATACGAACGAGCTCCTTTCTATCCACTATTTCGTAAGAAATCCTCCTAGATTAAATAAACCCAAAAGTTATTTGTGCGTATTGTTTTTTTGCTCCAGATTTTAACTGATACCCAAAAAGTTACTCGTGTTTCATTGCGTTTTACAGTGTTTGATTTTAACCTATGCCCAAAAATTGATTTGTGCATCATTTTTCTTCATTACGTGTAAAGATAATCTGAACTCTGAATAAAAACGAAAAAAAAATAACAAATAAACAAACATATATGTATATAGAATCAGTAGCGTATTGAGAAATTTTAGATGAAAAAGGGGGGGGGGGGTCGATTTTATTAATTTTTATACCCATGAAGATGGATAGATTGATATAGATAGATAGAAATAAATAGATAGTAGATAGGTATAGTAAATAGCTTGAGCAGAGTTTCCCTAACTGTGGTCCGCAAACCACTGAAGGTCCGCGAGACCATTGATATTTTAAGTAAAAAAGAAAGCACATTTATGAGGAATAAAAATGTTCTCGCTTAAGTGCATGCAGCACGCAGCAGCCCCCCCCCCCATCTCCCCTCGGAACTCTCGGAAGAAAGCACACTACACATTCACTAATTTTGTGTACATGACGAAGTTCATATTGTTACAAAACTATTATTAAGTAAAATGCCAACACTGACGCACATTTTTACAGTTGGGATATTATACTTCAAATAAAACATTTTTATTCCTAACTGAATTTCAAGTAGAATTTTATTTCCATAACTCAAAATAACAACGTAAGAATGAAAACTAGACAAGAGCTCTGAAAAATAGACAGAACAATAAATAAATAAATTTGAAGGGAAAAAGAACGTAAAAATATATTAGGAAAAAATAGGTTTAATTGTGTCTTTTTTTTCCCCCCGGAGGGGGTCCGCGAAGGTCTGAAGTGTGGGAACCTCTGAGCTAGAGAGATATAAATGGATAGGTGTAAATTCATATAAATTGATAGACAGAAATAGGTAACGATGCGTTGATGGTTAAATATATACAAATAGGATAGATAAATGATTGACATGTAGGCAGAGAGATAGACACATATAGAAATTGCATTTTGTTAAAAAGAAATTTTTTTGATTGACGCAGTACTATTTGTTTTTTATGGAAGCGGTACGAACTCCTTTTCCTCCCTCTTCGTTATGCCACTATACAGAACAAGATGATGCAAAACATTAAGCAAAATGTTTTCAAGTTTGCAATGACAGACAAATTGAGAAGGTTTTTGAATTAGCTTTGTTTTATAAAGCTCATATTCCTTTCCCCCCTCCCTTCCTCCGGGGTGCCCACAGGAAGGGATTATGGCGCAAGCTGCGCCATCAAAATTTTGGGGTGGATTTTTTTAATTTCTTTAAATTTATTTATTTAAAATTTTTATTGATTTATATTTTATTTAAATTATTTTATTTTATTCTGTTTATATTTTATTTCATTTATTTATTTAGTTTATGTGTGTGTGTATGCTATTAAAGAACTTTTCTAATAAAATAGTCATAACAGTAAATAATAATTAAAAATAAGTAAATAAATTAAAATTAAAAAAATAATAATTAGTTAAAAAAGAGAGCTAAAAATAAAAAAAGGAAAGAGGGTTGAGAAATTTTTCTTTTTTTTGGGGGGGGGGGAGGGTGATTCGCGCCATTGAACTTGGGGGAGTGGGCACCTCTTCCCCCTCCCCCTACTCAAACACGCACTATCCCTTAGGCTCTTAGCATTATTGATTTCAGGATTAGTGGCTCTTCAAAGAAGATTGTAGAATGCTACTGCTTGAATGTGCTTCCATGGAAAAAAAATGTACACGTGTCCTAAAACGTCATAAATTTCAGTTTTTTGAAAAGGGCACCTTCGGCCAAGCATTCATTCAAGAAGAAATTAAGAGCGGAGAGCTATTGGTCCGAACCGTAATCGTCATGACCGTAATGCTCATGCATTAGCAGGACAGGGCTACAGTTACAGTGCCACGGTCAGGAAATTCATTTTCTTTGCCGTTGAAGAGTTTCCTTGGCAAATTGCCTGATGAGTGTTTTGGGAAGGCAGCCAGAGCACGTGTTGTAAATTGAATAATTGAGATGCTCGATTGGGTTCTTGAGGGGAAAAGCGGCAGAATTGCATTTTCCCCGCATCTGATGCTTTAAGCAGATATTATTATTAAAAACTGCTCTCTGACTGCAACTGAGAAAAGGGCTTTGGCGCTTTTGGTTTTTCTTTTTGCATCTTTGAGTAAAATGGGTTCTAAGTCTAAACTTGAGAAATGGCTAACCGATATGGGCAATTAATTCCACAGGTAACTGACTGAAATTTTCGAAGCAAATCCATAAATATTTGTCACATTCCAAGCAAAATATACTGTCTTTGATGTCAGTCAGTTGCCATGTTTTTAACTATTTTTTAAAAATAAACCAAAAAATATTTTGAAATTTATTTACACCTTTACACCATTCAATTCAGACTAAAAAGAACAATAAACTAGTGAAAAAACGCTTTTTAATCATGTGGTACCTTGCATGAAATGCGACAAAATGCTTATGGTTTTGCTTCGAAAATGTCAGTTATCCGTGGACCTTCCTATGTACCACATTCCTCAAAATTATCCAAACCTTCCGAAGAGTTGTTGCAATTGAGCATACTAACATTAAAACCCTTTATTCATATTTTATTCTTTGTCAGGCTCGTCATTTAGGAGTTTACTGGGGTCCAACCCAGCTTTGACAAATTAGCGTTTCTACACATAATATATATAAGCGGGTGTAGTTTTTGTTGATTTTCGAAAATTAACATTGAGTATACATACACCCTTTGCTCCTTCATGGAAAAATTTGAAATGACGGACCTGATAGTTGCTATCAATAGTGTAGACAGAATTTCCCTTTTGGGTTTTTTGGTGATATAAGTCCTTATCTATGAAAAAATTACCATATCAGGCTTGGTGTTAGTATTAAAATCAAGAGTTCGGGTGGGGGTTAGGGGGTTGACTCATCGCAGCTACCACACTGGCTGCTCTCTTTGCATCTTTTGTTATTATTACTATTTTTCAGAAAACGAAGCATTGGTTACCATTACATACAACGTACACTCCAGGGTACCTTAGAACAGGCTGACCTATCCGATATTTTGGCTCCAAACAACTTTGGATCCAACCTTGTTTTTAGTATTTATTAATACGTTTTAGTATTCTCTGGTTGCTGTGCCGTAAATAAATTGATGTTGAGTAAATTGTCACTTAAGGTAAATCTAGAAAGATAACTTTGTTCACAAATACAGCAAAAATCTATGCGGAAAATGTTTACTGCAATGTACCTCATTTTCATCCCTTATTTGTTTTTAATTTGTATTTAATAAATCTTCTTCATTTACAGAATAAAATAATCTAACATGAATCAGGGAACGCATCTGAAGCTTACGCACACCAGTTTTCTGCAACGAGACTTTTGTACAAATAATAAATTTGTCCGTTGACAGCTCCTCTTATATAGTGGCCTTGGGGTGCCTCATATCTACCACAGGTAGTTTAGCCGATGTTCCTCTGTTTAAGCTTCAACTACAACATATATATGTGAGACGTTGAGAGCAAGTGGTTGTAAGATCATTTTTTTTTATAATTTGTATTTACATCGTTAGAAATTAATTTTCACTCCATTCTACTTCATGCGAAAGTGGTGTAAATCTAGGTTCAACCACTTAATGGTTGAACCTAGAGTTACACCACTTTCGCGTGAAGTAGAAAGAGGTTGAAACGGATTTAAGTAGTATAATTACATTGTACTAAGAAATTGATTGACACTATTTTTGCTCTCAACGATTCATATAAAAGTATGGCACATATTTTCAAAAAAAAAAAAAAAAATCACGCAAGCGTTTGAAAGTTTTGAAGAATTATTTTTTCGATACAAAAATATCGAACTTTCATCACGAAATGGAGCTATCTATGTCAATGAGTACTGAAAAGTAGCTCATGAAATACATCTTTAAATGTACTTGTTGCCACAAAAGAGTATACGTTCGAAAAAGGAGATTGAATGAAAACTAACTGCAGAAATATATAAAAATCATCTCGTCCTAATGAAAACATATTTTAGAGTGAATTTCATTACTCTCAACGGGGTTGTTTTCATCAGTCAAAAGTACTACTTTTAGTCATTGAAGTTGATACAGAATGAGCAAAAAAAAAAAAAAAAAAACATGGAGCGAGGAAAATCTTTTATTTTCAAAACGTTTATTTTAAAATTAATTTTTAAAACTATCCAATTTTTCAAATAAGGCGTGGTCTTTATGCCGTCACAAGTGATGAACTTCAGCGCGCTGAATGCTTACGCTTACAGTCTATCGCGTTTCCAGCTTTTGATAATTAAGAAGCGAATTAACTATTGTGCTCTACACTTGCTATCAACGACATCGTTGCCAGTACATGTGAATAAAGAAGTGAACTAAATATTGTGCTCTGCGCTAATGGCATCATGAATGGCTTTTCATCACTTGTGATGTCATGCGCAGAAGAAGAAAAAAAAATAATCTGCGCACTGATTAAAATAACTCTTAAAAAATATCAAACTTTGTCAAATTATTTAAAAAATTATCAAATCCTATATTTTTAAGCATGCTCTTTCAGAAAAAAATAAGTTTCAAAATTTTGGAAACGACCATATTTTAGTGAACTAATAGAGGCGCTGCAGTCACTGACCAATGTCTGTTGAAACAGATAAACTAAAGACCCACCCACCTAATCTTCCCGTTTTGCCGAGCCTACACTGTAAAAAAATTCCGAAACGTTACTGAGTATTTCCGTGTAATGCTTCAGTATTTCAATGGTTTTTATCAACTTCCTGGAAATATCAAGTATCATTGTCAAAAAATTTCCTGAATTGCTACAAGTTGCACAAATGCAGACTTTTCTCTGTTGTAAAAAATATTTTAAGCTCCCAGTTTAAAAATTAACTGAGAGTATTTATAAAGTGTATCGACTCAAAATCAATTATAGCTTGTCCTGTCTGACAAATCTAAACGGAGCGAATGAGTCTTTGGACTACGTAGCCTTGCAAGATTAGCAATCAAGTAATATGCTTGGTCCTTGCAATTCTGGCTGACTTTGGCTTTGATTGTAATACAGCTTATGGAGATATTACTATGAAGTTCTAGAGACCCTACTGGCTTTAAGCGGGAAAATTTCAAGAAGGTTACTGAATTTCAGCGGAAAATATTCCTGGCTTTTGCGAGATATGTTACTGGCTGAAATTGGGCACTTCAGCTGCCTATTATTTTTCAGGAACGTTTCTGAATCGTTTTTACAGTGTAATTGAAATATTTTACCTCTTTCACTAATTTTTTAAATTACCGCAGGGTGACGTATTAAAGCTCTAGAGCTGCGAGTGAAGCAAATGTGTTGCCTTAGAAAGTAATAATAGGAGATACGAGTGAGAGCTCTTATTAAAATATGTATTAATTTATGTCGTCTAACAGAAAAATTACTTTGATTTTTTTCAGTAAAAATTCTTAGTGTCTTCAAAATAAAATGCATTTAGGTTATATGTAGTAGTAAGAAACAAAGGGATGTCTGTGACAAAGTTAAAAATTTTGAAATAACCAGTACAAATTGTAGGTGAACCTCTCCTCCGTTTTGGGGTAAGAGATGGTAGTACTAGTAGACCTGGTAGGTGCTACTACACAGGATGATTTAGAAAAAAAATTCAGTGAAAGCCTACCTAGGACCAGAATTTTAAACGTGTTTTACTCAGAACATCCCTTTGCTTCTTAGAGGTCATTCACACTGTAAAAACGATTCAGAAACGTTTCTGGAAAATAATGGGCAGCTGATATGCCCAGTTTCTACCAGCAACATATCTTGCAAGATCCAGGAATGTTTTCCGCTACAATTCAGTAACCTTCCTGTTATTATCAAGGAAGCCTCCTGAAAAATTCAGAAATCTTTCTGTTAAAACCCAAATCGTGTCTCTGGAAAATTAGTGTTACCTTAGAAAGGTATAATATACTAGCTTGGCATCTTCCTGATTTATCAAGGAAGATCCAAGAGTATTATTGCAAACATGGCCAAAGCTACGCCAGAACTGCAAGTAAAGACAATTTTCTCACCTGCAATTCTTACAAAGCAACGTAGTTCATACTTATTTGCTCCCTTTGGGAGCATAATTAGCATGGACGAACCGTAAGAGTGCTGAAGTCGATGCACTTTATAAATAGACTCAGTTAATCTTTAAACTGGCAACTAAAAATATCTTTCACAACAGTGATAAGTCTGTATTCGTGCATGTTATGGCAATTCAGGAAACTTTTTGACAATGATACTTGATTTTTCCAGGAAGTGGATGAAAACCACTAAAATCCCGAGACGTAACAGGGAAATACCCAGTGTCGTTTCGGATTTTTTTTTACAGTGCATTAATTACGTAAGGAAGATTTTGGAAATTTTTGGCCCCCTCCCCCCTTGTAAGGGTACGCAAGATTCCCCCCCCCCATTCTTACGTAAGATTCTATTTCGGTTTTCAAATATAACAAATCTTACATCACTGGAATCGTTGTTAAATTCACTATTATTAAATTAAAACTTTGTATGTAAAGAAATATTTCTTAGATTCTAGACTGAATGTTTTTCCTACATTTCTTTGTATATGATGCGATACTAATTAAAAATAAAACATTCCATACATAGTACGATTCTTTTATTATGTTTTACACTAATTCATTCTTTGAAAAACAAGCAAAAAGCAGCTCATCCTAATACGTTTTTTACCTTCCTGATGCAAATGAAATATGATCATTGCCAAATCACTTGATCGCGCGATTTCTAATATAAAATATCGACTCGTAAAATATTACGTAAGAATGGATTTGACCCCTCCCCCCCCAAAGTAAGGGTATGTAAACATTTTTTCAACCCCCTCCCCCTCGGGACCCTTACGTAATAAATGAATGGCCCCTTACTGTCTCATGTTTTTTGCAATTTTAATAAACTATAGGAGGCGATGCAGTCTCCGGCCTATGGCTGTTGACAAGGACAGATACAAGGGAGGGGCTATGGGGGCGGTCCCCCCTCCGTGAGCGAGATACGGGAACTTTCTTGACGTAAATTTTTTATATTAAAGTTTCAAAAACGGCAATTTTACATGATCTTCGCAATTCTTCCGGAATTGAAGTCTTGAAAACGCTCTTTTTACTCTGTGGAGAGGGACAGGAACTTTCTATCGGACTTTTTTCGAAATTGAAGTTCTAAAACCTCAATTTTAGACGCTTTTAAATGACATTAGAGATAGGTTCAAAGGCTCCCCTGGATATTTTTCGGAAAAAACACAACTGTAGGATACAAGCGATGGGGTTCAGTACACTCCTTCGAAAATTTTAGAAATGGAAGTTTCAAAAAGAGAGAGTAAAAGATCGCTCGCTCCTTGAACATTTTCTGGATCTGCCCTTGGCTGTTGCAAATGGTATAAGACCCACCCATGAAAACCTGTAAAATGAGACATCTGCTTTGCCCGCGCAAAATTGAAATGTTTTACCTCTTTGACCAACTTCTCACATCACCGCAAGGTGATGGATCCAAGCTCTTAAACTGAGAATAGTAAAAGTTGAAGGTGAAGAACTACTCCATTTCATGCTAATTAAAATTATGTTCTTTTGATTTAATTTCACGTGACGGGACTATAGTGAAGAAAAAAAAAATGCTTTGTTAAAAACTACTTCACGTTTTTATGGATTATCAATTTTTTTCTGAATTCTATGCTTATGCTACCGCATTAAGCTTTTCCTGGGGCCTGCAGCTTTTTTTTTTTTGTATTGACTTTATTCTTATAATGAATAAAAATAGTGTTGGTTTACGATTTGTTTGATCAAAAATAAAATCTTCCGAGTAATACCTTCGAATAATTTACAAAAAGTAAAAACAGCAGAAGAACATAAAAATATCGAGGAAGTTACAAAATGAAATCAACAGTATAGTATGTCTCAATAACACATTTATAAGTGACGTAAAATAAATATTATTTACCTTAGTTAATAAAATATCGCTTATAATTACAAAGTGTGGATTTACAATTAAAAATATTGACTTTTCCGAACTGACAACTCACATCTTTTCTTCGCTAATAAGGCTTCAAAAAGAATCCTCCTTGAGTAAGGCTTCAGAAGTATTTTAGTTATAAATAAGGCTTCCGAATCGAATGCGGAAGGTAAAACGGAAATATGAACAAATTAGAAATTACCTCCCTTCAAAAAATCGATTTATTTGGGTTTTCGAACAATTGTTTCCTATTTGTAGTTACATTCCGTTTCTTAAAATGATGGAGTTGTGAAGTTTTGTTCTGCGCGGGAATTTATGTTTGCTCTCTATTTGTTCGAAGTAAAATTCTATCGAATTTCATGCCTTTTATTGAGGAATGATGAATTGCTTTTTGTCCTCACTTGGCAGTTTTTGATGCTCTTTGATTTTTCAGATCACCATGGTGACGAGAATAAGTCTAGTTCGTTGTTTTTAATATAATTTAGAGACTCATTTTCGTCGTCTTAGTGACAAAACGTTTACGTTCATTCAAAACTTGACTCAAGCTTTTACATTATTATAAATTTTACATTAGAAAATGGGTTTGGTGGGGGGGGGGGGGGGGAATCACGTTTTTTCAGGAAAAACACATATATAGATGAACTTAAATAGCAAAACTTCATCTAAAAACAAAATTCCCAGGTTACTATAATTCCCATCATTTAAGATTGATAAGAAACAAAAATACCATAAGGGTACACGCTGTAAATAGTAGATGTAAATAATAAAATATTTCTCTAAATATAAGTCACCCAGGGCCCATATAAAAAGTTAAATTTCATATTTTTCCGCTAATTATCTTCTTTCCTTAAAACTTTCAATATCTTTACTGTGCATCAGATTTTGACCATTTTTGCAATTGGAAGTAAGCATCTAGGACTAAAGGATGCGAAAATACATGTCTTGCAGGATAAATGGTAACACGCTGTGTATATATAAATGTTCAAACAAATTTTAAACTAATCCGTTATGAGGCAAAAATATATAAATAATGTTAATAAAACTTAAAGTTAAACAGAAAATGAAAATGGTATCCAAAACATGTATGGAAATGAAATTCACCTGTTTTTGTAGCTATTTTCAAAAGCCTCTTACCACAATTTACTTCATCTGTTTGATCACCACAATCGTCATCATCATCACACTGCCATGTTACTGGAATGCATCTACCATTACCGCATTGAAATTGATGAGAATTACAATGACCTTTAACAAACAAACGAATAAAAATTTCAGTAATATTCTGTTAGACAGAAGAACAAAAAAAAAAAAAAAATAATAAATAAATAAATGAAAAAATAAACAAATAAATAAGTAAAATAAAATAAAAGAAAAAGATAGAAGTAAAACTTTCGGTTGTTTTCCTCAAGTCCATTATGGAACATACGTGTCAAGTTCAAAATTTATTTCAAAGATTTTCGAAAACAAAGAACATAGAAGTACATTTTTTTTTCATGTTGTGAGACATCAAAATGTTTATTGAGCCAAAAAAATATATATATTGTTGTTAAAAAAAATAAAATAAATAAAACTTTTTTTTTTTTTTTTGAAAACACTACAAACTTTTCTATATTCTCTACAAAGCTTACGATCCTCAAAGTTTTAAAAACAAGCCTCATTTTCTGTTGTACCTCGTACTACAATAAATGATACAAGCTGTTCTAATCACGCAAAATATTTACAGTTAAAGAAAATTGCACACTATGAAAAAGAATTTCTCGTTTTAGTGTTTTTGTATCGCAATGCGAATTTCATAGTTTTTTCGGTGATCTATTTTAATGTGCTTACCTATTTGTGATTTTTTTAAAAAATAAATCATTACTCAAATATTTGAGCAATAGTTTAGTGATATGAAAATCATTAATCGACTGCCGACTTTCAAAAATTTTTTCGGGTGCTGCGTAGCTCACTAAGACATTAAAAATGAATTGATTTTCTAAAAAATATTATTTCTGGAAATTATTTTAACAATGCATGAGTAAAAATAGCGCCCCCCCCACCTCCACACGCACACACACACACACACACACACATATATAATTTTACAAGTTAACGATTTTCAGACACGCAAATTATGTATGTTTATATTAATAAAAGTATATTAATTTGGAGACTTTCTGAAACGCAATACATGGAACTAGAAATGAAGTTTTGCATTGATACTTGAAAGATATAATTTCAGCCAGAAATAATAAAATTTCCATCAAAAGTAATAAATAATTTCAGTGAAATGCATTTTAAAATGTTTTAAAAATTTCATTCAAAGTTAATTTTAGAAAAATATATTTTAGCAAAATAAACATATTTTATGCATCGTACCATGCGTCAATCCATAGCATTGAACTAAAAAAAAGAGCACTACTGGCAAACTCCACCAAATATCTCTAAGTAACATCGTTAACAACTTGGAACCACCTAAACAAAAAAAAATCTCCAACAAAATTAAGGATCTGCAGTCCTTTAATTCTCGGTGTACACTGACCATGCGAAAGAAAACAATCAAATTTGTATAAGAGCGGAAACCGCGCGCAAAATTGACAGGAGCCATAACACCGGGTTGCCACAGATGGAATGTGAAATAATTTCGCCAACTCCTCGCCAAGATCGAAAAAGTAGGGCAAGAGTTAGTTGATCCCGGTAGATGCTAGTTCTCACTAGTGAGTCGTATTTCACAGTTATGATTAAAACAGAAATTGTTTCTTTGTAACGCGTAAATTCACTCTTTCTCTCCAAGTTGATTTTAATGTTGATAACGAACTGAACAAATTATTTGGATTCGTGACATGCAAAGCAGACTTGTTCAAGACATGCAGATATTTATGTCTTAATAAATTTAATGACAATTTTCTCCAGTATATTCTTGGGAAAAAAAGTATTTACGAGACAATGGAAAGTAAAGGGTTTCATGTACCTTCACAAATGCTAGCAGCAACGCACGGCTCAGTCTGTGCATTACAAAAAAAAAAAAGAAAGAGTTTACTCTTTGATTCGCTATCCCCGATATGATTAATAACAAGAAATTCCACCTAAAACTAAACGAGCTTACTTTACCGTAGACCATTTTCGACTTTTTAGCATCTGATCAATATTCTCTTAATTAGCTCTGTCTGCACACTAGTTCAAAGATACCTTCTAAACATTTTTAGCTGATTTCTAAAAACAAAATATACTTCTCTTATACAATGAAATGAATACGTAAAAAATTAATAAATGAACGAATAAAGTAGCATCACCTTTTAAACAATGCAGCTAATGTATTTTTTACACACACAAAAAAACAATTCTTTAATCTTTTGCAAAAAAAAAAAAAAAAAAAGGAAAAGAAAAAAAAAAGAAATTAAAACTGAAAAGCTCACCAAAAAAAAATAAATAAATAATTAAATTTTACTCCCAAAAATTGTTTGAAGCTCTCTTGGGTTAAAATAAAGAGCATCGGAATTTATTTTCCTCCGTGGCAAAAAAAAAAAAAAAAAAAAAAAAAAAAAAAAATCGTCTGCACAGCTTTTTTGGTTAAAACATAAAGGACCTCCAAGTTCCTTTTATTTTCCGTTGCCGGAAAGAGAATAAATAAGTCAAAAGTTTAGAAGCAAATAAAAACATATCAATAATAATAGTTATTTCACAGTAAAAACCAGGGGTGCGGAGTAGGGTGGTTCGAAAAAATCGATTTTTTTTCTTCAAATTTCAGAATTGCGTTACCTCTCAAAAGTTGCAGTTTGATATCCTCAATTGGGGTAAAATAAATACAAAATAATTCTGAGTTGACATCTTCAGTTCACGCACAATGCTGAAAGTTTGAAAAAAATACGTTTAAAATTGACTTTTTAAAATTAAAAAAAGATTTTTTTTCCTAATTTATTTATACAACAACCTTAAATTATCCGCAATACGCGTAGTTTGAACCTAAAAAAAACGTTTTATAGCTTTTACATAAGATCTTTAGTCCGCGCACACAACTTGAATTCGGCTAAAATCACCTAAAATTTGAAATTAACGTATGCGCGACTAAAGATCTCAATAAAAAGTTATAAAATATTTTTTTAGGTTCAAACTACTCTACATACCGATATTTTACGGTTGCTGCACTATAAAAATTAGAAAAAAAAATTATTTTAAAATTTTTGAAACATTCAATTTTTAACAAATTTTTTCCCAAACTTTCAGCATCGTGCGCGAACTAAAGATGTTCCCTCAAAATGTTTTTGTTTATTTACCCAAAATTGAGGGTATCAAACTACAACTTTTGAGAAGTAACGCGAATCCGAAATAAAAAATAGATTTTTTCGAACCTAGTTGTGGAGTTGCAGTTGGAGTCGATCTAATTTTGGGGCAAAGGAGTCGGAGTCGGAGTCGGGAGTTGAAGGCTTTAAAACCAAAGACTCTCAGCCGGACTCGGTGCCCCCTCCCCCCAACAGCGACACAACAAGAAAGGGCATTTTATGTGTCGCAGCTAGCAAAATTTGAGCCCATTAGCGGAGTTTAACGTGCATTTCGCTGTCAGCTTGACTAACAACCGTCTCGGCATACTCAGATATGCAGGGTGTCCCAAAAGTGACCGGTCACTTTGAAAAATCAATAAAAACTAAACGGATAGAGATAGAAAGACGCGGTTTGTTGCAATAGGCTTAGGACAACAGTAAACTTTCATGCATATAAACACACAAAATTAGTTACAATGTTCGGCAATAGATGGCGCTGCAGGTATTTAGAGGAGATTTCAGGTGTGTCTGTCTGAAAATTTACTGTTTTTTCAAGCATATTGAAAATAAACGGTGTATTTCTGTCGCTGCCCGTTTAGTCTTTATTGATTTTTCAAATATACCGGTCATTTTGGCGATCTTACAGACTGCGTTTTCTTTTATACCATTTAAACTACCTATAGCGCCATCTGTTGAGGAACATTGTAACTATTTTCTATGTTTGTATGAATGAAAATTTACTGTTTACTAAGCCTATATATATTGCAACAAACCGCGTCTTTCTATCTCTACCCGTTTAGTTTTTATTGATTTTTAAAAGTGACCAGTCACTTTTGGGACACACTGTACCAATGACATCGAACTGTTGAAATTTTCCTAGAACGTGGGAACTGTATTTTTATTTTCTGTAGTTTGAAAGAAGTAAATGTTTGAAATCTGATCATTCTGTTTGAATAGCCCTGCCCTGGTTTTGCCAGTAATATTCTTTACTGCAGCAGATTCACTTTTCGAGAGAATTAATTTTTTTCATTGTATCAGTTAAAATCTGCAATTAGCAAACAATTCTAAATTTTCAATTTGATTTTGAATCTTTTTAGCCTATGTTTCCCTCGTAATTCTAACATTTAACATTTCATTTTCAGGCATTCCTTGATGATAATTGAAATAAGTGTTACGACTAATCTAATGCCGGTTTACTTTGCAGACTATTTTTCGATTTTTCAATCTGCGCCTCAGACTGCTGAAAAAAGATTTTGCTACCGGGGGAAAATCTTCAATTGATGAATAACTTCAAGAAAAGAACCTTTAGTTCGCTTTTAATCTAATGCTGGTTTACCTTACAGACTATATTTTTATTTTTTATTTTTATTTATTTATTTATTTATTTTTTTTTATCTACGCTGAAGATAGATTGCTGAAAAATATTATGCTACCGAAAAAATCTTCAATTCATGAAAACTTCAAAAAAAAAAAATAAATAAATAAATAAATAAAAAAAAAATAAATAAATAAAAAAAAAATAAATAAATAAATAAATAAATAAAAAAAAAATCGCTTTTGACAAAGAAAGTTATGAATTTCATTAAAACGAACAAAAAATTACTGAGGCGGCAGCACGATTATCTTGGTACACAGTCCATCCCTGACTACTTCCTTGATACCTAAGGTGACCTTTTATTTTTATCCTCAAAACGGCACATTTATCAATTTCGGTATCTGCACGCGTTATACTAAGAAAAGAAATGGTTTTATATTTTCAGAGACAAAAACAGAAATGAACATTTAAAAGATAAGAACTGGTGTAATTTTTAATGAACAAACTTGCTTGAGCACATTTGGTACTGTTTTTAAACAAGAATAAAACTGTTGGCAGAATGAGGTCGTTTCCAAAATTTTAAAAGTATTTATTTCTGAAAGAGCATGCTTAAAAACAGAGGGTTTGACAATTTTTTAAATAATTTGAAAAAGGTTTATGTTTTTTAGTAAACATTTTACAGTGCGCAGATTCAATTTCGTTTTTTACGCTTCTGTGCATGACATCACAAGTGATGAAATGCCATTCCTCGATCAGTAGCGTAACTATGGGATCTAGCGCTCCTGGCGAATTAAAGAAATTGCGCCCCCCTCACCGGAGGTTATTGTGACCTTCAAGATAGACCTCCAAGATGTTATGTATGTGTCTCTAGCTCTTTTTCTTGCGAGTTTTTTTTTTTTTTTTTTTTTTTTTCATTTTTAAAGCATTTTTCCAATTTTTTGATTAAAAAAAAAACAACTGAAATGCTCCTTGGCTGATGTGGCCCTGACGAGAGCCACTCCTGCCAACCCCTAGTTACGTTACTGTCCCTGATGCCATTAGCGCAGAGCGCAATATTTAATTCATTTCTTTACTCGCATGAACTGGCAAAGATATGATTGATAACAAGCGTAGAGGGCAATATTAAATTCGCTTCTGAATTATGATATCGTGGAAACGCGGTAGACAGCAGGAGTAAGTATTCAGCGTGCCAGTGAAGTGCGCACCAAAGTTCATCACTTGTGACGTCATAAAGTTCACGCCTTGTTTGAAAAATTGGGCACTTTAAAACATTTTAAAAAAAACTTTAAAAAAAAAATGAAACGTTTTGAAATTACAAGTTTTTCCTCGCTCCGTGTTATTTATTTATTTATTTATTATTATTATTATTTTTTTTTTTTTGCTCATTCTATTAACTTCAGTGACTAAAAGTAGTAATTTTGACTGATAGAAGCAACCCCATTGTTATGAACATGCTTAAATAGTTCTATCCAGTGACTTTTGGTTGAAGCATTCGTGATTTCGTTCTGTCACTTCAGAAAATGGAACATTTCAGGGTCTGCGGTGATAACGGGACAAGATAAATAAAGACGGGACTGTCCAGTTCTAAATGGAACGCATGGTCACCTTACTCATACCAGGCTCGTCATTTAGGGGCTGGCTGTGAGAAATTAATGCATTTAGCATTTACCTATGAGTAGGAGTGGTTTTTGTCGTTTTTCAGAGTAATTTTCATCGAGTATAAACCCTTTAACCCTCCAGGAAAAATTCGAAATGACGAGCCTGACTGATACTGCACGATACCTAGTGATAACATTTAATGGCGCAATGCACACAGCCAGGAATTTCTGTCTGGGAAAGTGGGGGGGGGAGAGGTTGATTGGTCATACTTGTCCTCACTAACAAAAATATTACCATCCTTAGTCCAATATGTGTTAAAGTCAAGGCCTTCGGAGTGAAAGTAGTGCTTTACCCCCCCCCCCTCCTCCCTTCACTATAAAAATATTCCGAAACGTTACTGATTATTTCCATGGAAAGTGTCGGTATTTCACAGGTTTTCATCCATTTCCCCGTAAAATCCAGTATCTTTGCAAAAAAGTTTCTTGAACTGCTTCAAGTTGCACGAATGCAGACTTTTCACTGGTGTGAAAAATATTTTCAGCTACCAGTTTAAAGATTGACTGAGTGTGTTTAATTAGTTTATCGACATCAATTCGACTACGCCTCTTCCTGAGTAACTTATCTGACATTTTGGTTCCACGACAGATATTGAGTCCAACCTCGTTTCTACTACAGTGAAACCTGTGTAAGTTGACCACTCGCGGTGCAGCACTTTGGCGGTCAACTTATAAAGCGCGGTATTTTTTTTTTTTTTCGTCATTTTTTGCTCCATGTATTTATTTTTTTGAGGAATTCACTCTTACTCTTTCTGTTCAACACCACTTTCATTAAAAAGTCAGTAATCCAACGTTATTAAGCACAAAACTTGCAAATAATTGCAGACACGTGTTTCGGTGTTACAAGGAACACCTTTTTCAATGCAAAGAAGTGTGAGCTTTTGGATGAAAAGTCAATTGAAAAAGGTGTTCCTTGTAACACCGAAACACCTGTCTGCAATCATTTGCAAGTTTTGTGCTTAATAACGTTGGATTACTGACTTTTTAATTCTCAGCACAAAGGTATTTATTCTTTATTTAACCACTTTCATTGTTTAACATTATTGAAAGTGAAACAATAATTAAAAATACTATTTAAATACTTTTGTTATTTTTCCCTTTTTTAAATTATATTAGACACTGTAGTTTTAGAAATTCCATATATGCCAGATAATTTTCTCTGGCTTTCTCCATTTTCAATTACTTTTGATATTTCATACTTTTTATTAATCTCATTTTCAGCTAACTTTCTTTTTGAAGTCTTTTTATGTAAAACTTATAGCACAAAAAGCAACAAGCTCGACTCTCCCAGTTCATAAAGGCAAAATTAAAATGTCCTATCTTTTAATCCCTTGCACCAGAAACATGTAACTTTTCTCATTAGCAGGCCTCAGATCTGCGTACTCGCAGTGCGAGGGGCCCGCGTCCTTCAAGGGGCTAACGGCCCTAGAAATTGAAAAAAAAAAAAAAAAAAAACTAGCACTAAGGCTTATTTGCTTTTCAAATAGACACTGCTGGCCACTAGGGCCTACATATTTTGTTGCAGGGGGGCCCAAAATGTATAGATCCGGGCCTGCTCTTTTTAGCAGAATTCCTGTGTTGCCACAACATATTGCAACTGGAAAAAAAAACTGAACTTTTCTACTGACACCTATTTTCATTAAACAGAGTACAAAAAGCTATCTCAAATAGAATAACAAATGAAAAACAAGTTTGAAGAATAAAGAGCAGCATAAGCTTTATGCTGCTGTTTAGTTATAGTAAAATGCTAGTATGTCATCAAAGCATTAAAAACATTCGTTGAAAGCTATAAAAATATATATATATAAATAAATAAATATATATAGATATTACATGTATATATATATATATATATATATATATATATATATATATATATATATATATGTATATACATACATATATATATAATTATAATAAATTAATAAATAACAAAATAAAATAATATGCTGAAGAAAGTTTAAAAAAATAAACCAATTGGTCAACTTACAAAGGGTTTTTTACAATACTCCAAACCAAATTTTGCGTACATTAGTGGTCAAAATAGACAGATGGCCAACTTCACAGGTTTTACTTTATTTATAAATACGATATAATAATATTCGCTGGTTGGAATGTCGTAAAGCAACTGATGATCAGTTGAGTAAAATGTCACTTAAGGTGAATCTAGAAAGATAACTTAGTTCACAAATTCAACATAAATGTATCGGGAAATGTTTACTGTAATAAACCTCATTTTCACACCTTATTTACTTTTAATTTGTATCAATTAAATCGGCTTCATCTACAGAATAAAATAATCAAACATTAATCAGGCAACACAGCTAAAGCTTGGCCACCAGTTTTCTTCAATGAGGCTTTTGTAGAAATACTATTTTTTTCGCCAGACCATATTGGAACCGCAATTCCGGATAAGTCAGCTTCCTTTTAACAGGAAACTTAGATTCACTAAGCTGCCAATGAGAGCGAAGAAGCGAAGAAGTCGCTCGGAAGCTGCAGGCTTGTAGGCGAGGGAGATGCTAGTTTCTTACTTTTAGTTCTGTCTGAATTTAGACCATAGTTGCATTAATGCTTCTGGTGCTCTTAACAAATCAGGAAGGTTCTAATTAATCACATAAAACCTACTAAGTTTTCCTCGAAGGTTCATGAGACATGACTGGTTTAACTGTGGAGATTTCGAAATTCTTCCGAAAGGTTACTTATATTTAGCGGAAATTTTTACTGGCAAAAATTGGGCACATCAGCTGCCCATTATTTTCCAGGAACGTTTCTGAATTTTTTTTACAGTGCAGAATTATTACCACGATTCGCCCCAGATTTCAATGTTCTACAGGAGAGAAAAACCTTCCCCTCCATCTTTATTGATTTGAAGTCTACGTCTTAACGGTGGTCCTTGAAAGGAGGCAATGAGTTAGTGATATATTTTAAATAAACAAGTTATGTAACCAAAAATCGAAGATAACATTACACTCGAGCAACAAAGAAAGTAGTTAATTCTTCATGCAAATCTTTTCTGGAAACAAGCAAAATGAATATTGTGAAGTGTTTCTCATATTTTAAAATTTCAAAACTTTACGTTTTATTGATTCTTTTGAAAACTATGAGACAGCAAACAATTATCATACCAAATAATTAATCAACTGTTTTCTTATCTTAGAAATTAAAACACATATAGATGTTCATTTATCTTAGAGTGTCAAATTCAAATAACCTCAATTGAAGGCGAACTAACCCATTTACAACGAACACTGTAAAAATTTTTTGAAACGTTACTGGTTATTTCAGTAAAACGTTTCGGGATTTCACAGGTTTTCACAAATTTCTCCACAAAATCAAGTATGTTCGCAAAAATGCTTCCTGAATTTCTGCAAGTCGTACGAACACAGACTTTTCTCTATTGTGCAAAATATTTTTAGCTACCAGTTTAAAGATTGGATGAGCTTGTTTATTTAATGTATCAGTTTACGAGTGACTATGTCCCGTTCAAATTGACTAAGCTCCCAGTGAGAGCGAATGAGTCATTGGATAGCTGTAGCTATGCAGGCAGGGACATGCTTGGTTCTTACCTGGAGTTCCCACATGGTTTTGGTCGTGGTTGCTCTAGGGCATCAGGAGTTTTTTTGACAGATCACGAAGGTTCTAATCAACTACATTAAACCTACTTAATTTTTCTAGAAGGTTCCCGAGATATGACTGGTTTTAACAGGGGAGATTTCCCAATTCTTATGAAGTTTGAAGGATAATTTCAGAAAGGTTACTCGCTTTTAGCAGAAAATGTTCCTGGTTTTCCAAGATATGTTACTGTCAGAAATTGGGCACGTCAACTGCCTATTATTTTTTAGGAACGTTTCTAAATTATTTTTACAGTGAAGATATAAAAAGTGGAAATTCTGAGTAAACCAAATGAGTATTTTGTGTTTTGTATTGAGTAATATCACCTGCAGTTTTATGCAATCGTTGGTGATCTTAGGGGAAGGGGTGGTAGGTTCGAGAACTCTTCCTTTTAAAAACACAAAAAATGCTATCATTGGTAATATTAGACAAGGAAGGGGAGTCCCTGCCGGAAAAGTTTTGAAACTGAAGTTCCAAAAACGCCATTTTAGGATGTGTTTGGTCAAGTTGAGAGAAGAGGCACTCCTCTGGAAATTTTTATAAATTTATGTGTATTTTTACAGTGTTCCTTGAATATCAGGGAAAAGCACGCGGGTTAAGGCTCTCCCCGGGAAATTTTTCGAAACAAAAGGGCGAAAAGCGCAGTTTTAAGATTTCTTTGGTCTGCTTGACACTCTTGGAGCACGCTTGGGCTTTCAGTACACTTGAAAATGCCACTCGGAGCAAGGGGACTTGCTCCCCCAAGATCCGGTAGTAGCTAAGACACTGGTTATTTTGGAATATTTTAGTTTAAAGACTTCCCTTTCACTAAGTGATAATTCACTAGTCCGTGAATCCGTGCTTGCTATATCCGTGATTCCCTCCTCCTTTTTCTCTTCCTTTCTCCCGATCTAGAACGATCTCCGGATCTTCGAATGCGTATTTTATAGTTTAGCGACCAAGTAATCGTCGCTAGTTAGGCTTGCCTTTTGCCCCAACTATAATTAAATCGTAGTGTGTAAAAGTATTAACAACTCAAATCAATTAGTTAAATATTTGATTGCAACCTATTTAAAAAATAGTCATTTAAGAGTAACTAAACAGTCTATTGGCTTCTTCTTCTTCTTCTTTTGTTTGTTTGTTTGTTTGTTAAGAATAAAGTTACTTAATTTTTACTTTTACAACAGAAAAAAGCTTTAAAAGTTTGAAATCATGTAGGAAAAAGATTAAAGTATAAACAAAGTTTTCCTTTCTTAATATTACTTGAAAATTCTGGGGAATTTTCAAAATTTCTTTCGCAAATCCCGGTTTATTCCCGGGAAAAAACCTGGTATTTTTCTTCCTTTGGAACACTAATGGCAACGATATACAGTGGCTCCCAAAAGTGTTCGTACACTTTGAAATTTTTTAGTAAAATCAAACTAACACGAAACTGAATTCGAATATGAAGTCCAATTTTTTTTTTTCACATCATTAATGTGTCATTTTAAATAAAACCCTGTAGTTTTTTAAAAATATTGACGTATCTTCTTTTTGAAATGGGTCAAAAAATGAAGAGACAGAGAAATAATACGCCACAAAAGTCATCGTACACTCAAATATTTTCGAATAAATTCATGATTAAAATTATCATCTGTAGTTTTTTTATTATTTTTGCATTGTGTTGACCCTCAAAAGTAATTGGCTGGTATTCGTAAAAAACCACAAACACCATTCGAAATTTGAATTTTTTCCTCACAGTGGAGGTAAATTGGTTTGAAATGTCTCTAAACTAGTTAATTTATTAAATTCTGTAGTAAAGTGCTTGATAAAATGCTTAAAAGAAAAAAATCGGACCGAAAACAAGGTTAGAAAAGGTCAACCGGCAAAGTTGACAAAGCGTTATCGGAGATTTACTGTTAAAAAAATTATGAAAAATACACATTTTTGTGCTGTAAAAGTTTCTGCAGAGTTAAATGAAAATTTTAACATTTAATTTTCACCTAAAATTGTTCGCTAAGTTCTCTGATTAGCTGGATTACATGGGACCTCTTCCCGCAGAAATTTTCTTGGCCGTGCTAAAAGCAGAAAGCTTACAATTTTCGTCGCAAAACCATTGATAAATAAGCTCAAAATGTTTTAGAATAACGTCTTACTTACACACGAAAATAAATTCATCATTTTTGGTTAAATTGTTGTATAATTGTAAAAAGAAGGAAAAATTAGGAACTTAAACTTAAGAACTTAGTAGGACCAGTTAATTATGACGGTGTAGGTGTTTTTGTGTGAGGGTGCATATCAGCATCAGGACTTGGTAGTTTTGAATTTTTTGATGAAATAATGAATCATGCTGATCATTTAAATGTTTTAAAAACCAATTTTAAACTCTTAGCAAAAAATTTGGTTATCGGAAACATTTTTTTTAAAAATCAAGATAACGATAAGAAGCACCGCGATTTTCAACGTTTGCGTCTAGTGTCTCAAAAACTGTACTAAACTTTAGAAAATTCCCCTTCAATCTCTAGATTTAAACTTAAAGTAATATATTTAGAGATATCTAGAGGCTAGATTACGAAAATACGGCTTTGAAACGAAAAAAAAGCTAGAAACAGTAAAACTCGACGTGTGGTTGAATACTTGCTCAGAAATTACGCAAAAAAAGAAAGAAAAAAGAATGAAATCTATTCCCAGACGTTTAAAAGGTGTTGTTGATACTGCATGATACTTTACCAAATAATAACTTAGTAAATAGTTATATTATTCAATAGTATATAGACATTTTTTAAAGTGTACGAAGACTTTTGTGAGATACAATTTGTGGCAATTTTTGGTTTTTAATTTTTAAAAAATTAAGTTTTAATATTTTTTTAAAAAAAATGTCATGTAGTTTTGCTGAAAATTGGTCACAGATCTTATAATTAAATACCTGTTCCGAAATATTAATTCTAATCAATGGATAAGGTAGTATTTCATTGAACGTCATAGGTGTACGAACACTTTTGGGAGCCACTGTATTTGTTTAAATTTTTGCTATAATTCAAAATTTTTTTTAGAATTCTAGAAATTACAGAACATGGGAAGAACGTGTCGGACGTTAATCTTTATATCCAACGCGAATATGTCAAAGTGTTGCCTTAAAAAAATAACTTGTTAATTGTAAAAATATCGAATTTCGAAATCATTAATCTGTTCAGAAGCTTCTTTCGCACTCCTCATTCGAAAAAAGGTTAAACAAAATTCGACATCGATTTTAAACGTGCACTTTGCCCACTTAGCTAGATCGCATGATAACTTCGTGATTGAATTGTTTTGGCTACTACGACGCAACCTTGAAATTATAAGATGATGGACAAGACCAATGACCAATATAAATACTTCGGAATCTCAAAGCGAAAACTGCCAAGTTCACACCGACAGCGAAACTTCGCCAAGGATTGGAGCACATGTTCAATGCCGGACAGTTGTTTATTTTTGATCCTGCCATCTTTTGGTATAAATCAGAACTAAAAGTCTCGTAATGACTATTTGAATGTTGAGAGAATAATATAAAATAAAGCGCAATTGAAATAAAAGAACTAAAAAAAAAGGAGCATTAAGAGGGGGGAGGGTGGAAAGGAAGAAAAAAATTTCCTCGATGGAGCTGATGAGAGTTTTAAAGTAGCTTTTTACAATGAATTGATCTTATTAAAAGTGCGATTTTAATGGAATGATGCAACAGCATTCGGATATTGAGATCGTTAACAGGTTTATGTTTGACACCTTGAACGTGGGATGCTCGTGTAAACAGCAAAATAGATTGCGTCATTTGAATCTGTTGCTTGGTTAAACATACAGAAAAAATATTGAATAATTGGATGCACTGACATTTGTGTCTGATGTAAGCTATTAAATAAAATACATAAATATTTTCAATTTTCGTATTTTGCAATAGAGGGTGAAAATTCGTCAAGAGGTATCGGGAAAATAATTTTATCCAGTGGTCAGAAAAACTACATTTTATTATAATTATTATGTTTTATTTATTTATTTATTTATTTTTTTTTTTTTTGCAGTGAACTACAGCTACAACTGCCCTTTTTTTTTTTTTAATACAGCGGCTACAAATTACACTTTTGAACTGTTGTCACTACTTCGCTACTTTTTGATGATGAACTTTCCTGGAGTATTCAACTCACTCTCATTTGTATATAAAAAATCAATAATCTTTACTAATAATAATGAAAGTCTGTCTATCAGGATCTCTGTGACGCGCATAGCGCCTAGCCCGTTCGACCGATTTTAATGAAATTTGGCACAGAATTAGTTTGTAGTATGGGGGAGTGCACCTCGAAGCGATTTTTCAAAAATTCGATTTTGTTCTTTTTCTATTCCAAATTTAATAACATTTTCCCGAGCAAAATTATCACAAGATGGTAGAGTAAAAAGAGTAAATTACCAAGTTATCATAACGTGGAACCGTAACATGGGTAATAACTAGTAATAAATAAATTTTAATTTTTGACATCTTGAATTCAAAATTATACTTTTTGCAATCACGAGTTGCGATAGGACCGCACTCGTCGGGCCTTGTTTGTGTTAACGTGTGATTGTGTAAGTGTGAAGGTGTGTGTGTGTGTGATAGGGCAATGGGCATGGACGCTGTCATTCAGGAGTGGACCCTCTTGCGGAGGCCGTAATTTTACACAACCTTAAAATCTGCTATAGTTAAGCCTTCAAAGGAACGCAAACAATTTCTCACCATGGCGACGACAATTTCTCCTCTTAATAAAAATTTAAACATCGAGCTAGACTTTTACATATAATTCGTGGTCAAACTGTAGATCATTCCATTATCTCGAAGTTTTCACTGGATCTCTTAGGACTCTTGAGCTTGCTGTGGGGACTTCCCATAACTGGAAGGATTTTACCGGGACTTCGAATTATCGATAGTTAATTGTACCCAATGGTGGTGCAACATCGATGTCGATACTTTCAAAATATCGATGTTTTTTCAAACATCGATGTTTTGCATTTGCACGGTAAAAAAAATTCCGAAACGTTACTGATTATGTCCGTGAAATGTCGAGGGAGTTCACGGGTTTTCAACCATTTCCCCATAAAATCAAGTATTTTTGCAAAAAAGTTTCCTGAATTCCTTCAAGTTGCACGAATGCAAATTCCTCACGGGTGCGAAAAATAATTTTTAGCTACCAGTTTCAAGATTAACTGAGTGCATTTATTAAGTATATCGTCTGCATATCAATATCTGCCAGTCCAATGTGATTAAACTCCTGAAGAGAGCGAGTGTTAGACGAATGAAAGACCTCATAACATTCTATGTCGTTCGAAAGAGATTTTTGTTCTGCATCAAATAAAGCTTGTTCTAACTTTATCAATTAATTAGAGCAGCGTATGTAAGGGTTTTTATATTAACGGAAAATCCTGGGCTCAACACAATTCAAGCCCTTAGCTAAAAAACAAAATATATTACTAGAGACCATGAATTTGAAAGCGACTTGTTGTAGAAATTTGGTGATAACATTTTTGTTCCTAATTGAATTTCAAATAGAATTTTACTTTCATAACTCAAAACAATAATGTAAGAAATGAAAACCAGACGAGAACTCTGAAAAATATACAGAACAACCGAATAAATATATTTGAAGGGAAATAAGCGTAAAAATATATTAGAAAAAAAAATAGATTTAACTGTGTCAAATCATTTTTTTTTTCTCTTCTCACGCCGGGGGGAAAGGGGACGGGGGGGGGGAGTAACGGCTCTCCCACAAGAAGGTTTTTTCGATATTTTTTGCAGCAAAACGCAGACGATCCGTGGTCATGTTAGGGGAAGGAGAGATTCGGGGATCCACTCTCGGGGGAATTTTTCGAAATTGAAATTTTAGAAACGCGACTGTAAACCATCTTTGGAAACGTTAAGAGGACCGGAAATTTTTCGAAATCGTAAACTTAAAAACGCGATTATAGGTCATCTTATGTTAAGAAGGCCGGCAGTTTTGCCGAATTTGAAGCTCCAAAAACGTAATTTTAGTCGACTTTCAATAATGTTAGGGAGAGGAGATCTGAGCTTTCCCCCGGAAACTTTGTGAAATTCAATCCTTTAAAACAAAAGTTAATACTATCCTTCAAGACGTTGGCGACAGAAAGAGCGATCCCCTCTTAGTTAGCCTTTAAAACGCAGTTTTTAAATATTTTATGATAATGTTCCGTGGGACAAGAGAATCGGAAACCCTCATTCTGAAATTTTTCAAAGTTGAAGTTTCAGAAACGCAATTGTAGATGTACAATAGATGTGGTATAGAATTCAAACCGTTTTATGACAGAGTTCGGGGGCTCCTTCCGGGAATTTTTTCATCTCTAAAGCATCAAGAACGGAATTTTAGATGATCTTTGGTGATATTAAAGGGAACGTTTGGAAGTTTTACAAAACCATAAAACCGAAATTTAAGATAGACGATCATTGGTAATGGGGAGGGGACGTTTCTCTGGGGTTTGGGTGGAGGATGTTATGAGTAACGATATAGTCTGAGAAAAAATGGTTATCGAGCTAAAAAGTTTCCTGAATGGCTACAAGTTGCAGGAATGCAGACCTCTCTGTTGAAAAAAATATTTATAACTTCCAGTTTAAAGATTAAGTAAGAGTATTTATAAGGTGTATCGACTTTATTACAACTACTGCTTGCTCTGACTGATTAAGCTCCTAAAGGGAGCGAATAAGCCTTTGGACTACTGAGCTTTTCTAGAATTGTTATCATGACTTGCAATTCTGGTTTGTCCATTCCACCGTCACGTGTGGGAAAAAATACGCTTAAATTTCATTAACATTTCGTCATATTTCTTAATGTTTTAATGAAACAGAGGTAAATTATTTTTTAAATCTTTACATTTGATACAAAGGTACTCCTGACACAATTATATTTTTATTAAACAATTTTGTTATTTAAAATAAAATTTATTTACATGCTTCACGTGCGGGACATCCAAAGTCAACCTCTGGTAACTTGCTTATGAATGAGCTAATATTTTTGCTCTATTAATACAGCACTGACGAAACAAGTTGTTGATTTTGAAAGCTGTGGTTCCAATGTAAAAGAAACATATCTCATTAGTTTAGAAATAATTATTTAAACCATTGAAAAAAAATATGTATACGCCTACTCCATTGGGAGTTATGTTATTCTTATCTCAGATTCCTTTGAATTCTAGAGGCACGACTGGCTCTAAACTTGAAGACTTCAGGATAATTTGAAGAAGGTTACTGAGTTTAAGGGGGAAACTTTCCTGGTTTTTGCGAGATATGTAACTGGTTGAAAATGGGCACATCAGCTGCCCATTATTTTCCAGGAACGTTTCTGAATCGTTTTTACAGTGTGATCTTTCTTTTCCAATTTTTCCGATCTTACTGTTTTGTTTTCATGTTTATTTTTCCGAACTGATTATCTTTCACCAAAGATAGATGTATGAAGGAATGTTATTGGTTCGGGTTTGAGATACCCAGACTCATTTTTATCAGAACACAATGAATTCTCCTTCCATAGCGATAAAACTTTTCGCTGACATATTTCAGAAACAAAGGGCAATTTTCTATTAATTATGCGCGGGAATTTGATGCGATAGTGCTTTTGACTATGTGTTCGTGTTTAATCACCACGTGTGTGCAGACTTTCAAATAACATGGGATAAGATATTAAAGAGCGCCCACAAAGAGTGAGTGAAATGCCTCATTTTACTTATCTCAATTTCTTTAAAAATAACTTATAAGCTGAACAGTCAAAATTTTTTATTGAAACTCTCCTCACTCTCATTAGTTACTTGCAGTAAAAACAAAGTCCAGCATGAGTGGAAAAGATGAAAAAATTCTGACCTATAAATCTAAAGAGGAATTTCGAGCGGAGTACTATAAAATTCGCTATAAAAAGGAAGATGTCAAAAATTTCTATTTAACTATATGGACTCAGATCTTTGTAGCTATATCGGAAGGTGATATTAGTTGTTTAGAAAATGTGTCCCAAGTTATTGATTACCTTTTTGAAATAGAAAATCATGTGATTTTAAGATATTACTACTGTACTGCAGGAACACAACTTAAAGACACAAATATTATAATACTGTCTTGCAAATATAATACATTAAACGTTCTAGAATACTTATTTAGCAATGGCAATAAATTGTTAATTTCTTTAGCCAAACTTTCTGCCTTTTTACCGACTGATGTGGATGAACAATATCACAATGCATTTTACTATGCTCTTCTCTCAAATAATGTTGAATTGATAAATGCTCTCATTGGTAAATGGCCAGAAGCTTATCTCAAAAATCACGAAAGAGCCTTAAATAAAATACTTTCAAATTCTTACAGAGAATTCATGTTGAAAAATATTTTTTTGTCAGAAAATGTCAAACTATTACTTCTGGAGAAATTGATAAATTCCAACTTTTTAAGCGACAGCCTTGAACAAAAAGAAGCCCCTTTTTATGAAATAGTTAAAATAATGGCACGAATGGAATTCTTGGAAAAAAGTATTTTGTCATTTATTGGAGAGAGTTCAAACCTAATGGGTGGCAAACTCGTTTTCATGATGAAAAGCATAGCCAAAAACCTTTTTATATTGAAACGCAAATTGATAACATCGTATGAGTTTTTACCATGGGAAGAGACTGAATTCTGTTTAATCTGTTTCGTCAACGCCCTTACGATAGAATGTGAAATGAATCTATTTTGTAAGGCACTGTTAAATGTTAGTAAAGTGCGTAATTATTTGAAAGCCTTTGCAACAATCATGAAAAAAGAAAAAAATAACATCCTGAGCAATTTTAGCTCTGAAAAACCACTTCCTAAACGAGAACAAATCATCAAAGAATTAACAAGAAATCACCCAGAACTCAAGGACTTATACAGCGATTATCATCAGTTAAGAGATATTCATTCCCTCGGGAGGATATGTACTTACTTAAACTTAGCTTTGTCAGTCAATCCTGAAAAAAAGGAAGGACAACTGGTGGTCCTCAGAGCCCTACAAGTCACCGGTGAATGTCTGAAAAACACTCCAAAATCTCCAAACTTATCTGATATTGCAATTGAACTTTTGCTTTTTTCCGTACCTGCGGAAACTAGAAAAGTTATTATTAATCTTCGAGATGACCTCTCCCATAACGACTCTTTTTCCAAGAGAGCAGAAATCGAGAAGAATTCTGTGATGTTTTTTATGGGTGTTCAAAGTGATCTCAAAAACGTTGCGGAAGTGGCAAATGACATTCTTCATATTTGCAAAGGTAGAATTTTAAGGACTCTTTTTCAAAAAGTTCACGATTGCAACAGTATTGATGACATGAAGGAGATTTACCAAATATTTCGCACAACCGAAATCGATCTTAGCTCAATGAAAATCCTTAACACTAAACCTGAAAATTCCCAAAGGAGATGCTTGGAAAACCTGGAACAATTAGTAGTAAAACTGAGCAATCAAGTTTCTAACAAAACAGAGTATGAGCAATACTTATTTGAAAAGCTGTTTCGCCTATTCAAATGTCACAAAAGTAATTCTGAAAATGCGAAAATGAACAATTTTGTTGAACGCAACGCATTGCTAAGTTTGATGAAGAGTAGTTTGAAAACCTTCGATCGTTACGTTTTAGAAGAAATAAAGTATCAGGCAAGTTTTGCTTTAGAATATTTGTACCCCGAAATTCAAGTTTCAAATTCCAAGGAAATAACTAAATTGACAACGATTCTTATGAGTATTGTTCTAGAAAGAAAGCCAACTGAAAACTTCTTAAAAATAGTTTATTTAATTCTTCTTATGTGTGGAAAAAATGATTTCGAAAACATTGAAAAATTGGGAGAAAAGCTAAAGGTAAGTAATGTTGATGCTAAAGAAGCACAGACTACGTATTCCATCACGGATAAATTCAATGGTCATTTATCGAATAAATTATCAGATTTAAAAGATTTAATTAATAGTAAATACCTAGATAAAGAGCTTGATACAGCCTTTCTTTGCCACCTCAGAGACACAGAACTACAAGCAATAATTGAAATGCTTGTTCTGGACATCATGTCGATTTTTCCAGATGAATGTTTCGAAAAAAACCTTCATTTTCTTGACCAAGATGTTGCTATATTAGCTGGAAGAGAGCTACGTAATCACTTAGCACATCATAATAACATAGTAGATTTAGTATCAACCCCCTCAATGGCGATAGTTTTAAATGCTAGAGAGTTGATTGAACAAGATATAGAAATATATATGAAAAAAATCGCCCCATTGATTCCGGATGACGCTCTTATACTAGAAATAAAGTATGAACAGGACCTCAGGGTTGTGGATGTTCAGGAGAAAATGTTTAAAGCTTTAGAAAATGGAGATGTAGAAAACTTCGAACATTGTCTTAAAAATAGAGCGGACATACATGGAAGAGACATAAATTCATGGAATGCTTTGCACTTTGCTGCGAAGGGTTCTACTCTGAAGGTAATAAAATCACTTATTGAAGGAAATGTCAACGTTTATGCTGTAGATTCTAAAGGCCAAACTATATTACACGTTGCTGCTTCCCATGGAAAAGAATGTGCTGTAAAATATTTGACTGAAGAAGTGAATTTGCCTGTAGACTATTTCGACAAACTCGGAAAAACTGCTTTGCACGCTGCAGCAGAAAATGGACATTTGAATGTTGTTCGAACTCTTTTAAAAAATAAAGCTGATTTCACCGTAAAAGATGTGTCTGACATGTCACCTATATTTTATGCTGTGAGGAACAATAGTGTAGAAGTCGTCGATATCCTTCTAAGGGCATTCCCGAGTGTCAACACCATTGAAAGTTCTCTTGGTTATAGTCCTCTGCATGAAGCTGCGAAACGTGGGCACGCAAAGATAGTTGAAATCCTGCTTGAAAGGAATGCAAATGTTAATGCCAGTACTGACATCGGTTTGACACCGTTACACGCGGCAGCATTCTGTGGACATCCGGATGTTGTTCATAATCTGATTCGTAAAGGAGCTTATATTAATACTACATTAATCACTGGAAGTACTGCGTTACATTTGGCTACAGAAAGTGGCCATAAAGAGGTAGTTCATGTGCTGCTGAAGTATGGAGCTGATGTTAACGTTGTAGATAAAGTCTACAAACATACGCCTTTGAATCGTGCTGCACGAGATGGACACGAAAATATTGTTCAGGCTTTACTGGACAATGGAGCTCGTGCTGATATTTTCAATCATGAAAGGATGACACCTCTGCATTTTGCCTCGCAGAATGGCAATTTGAGAATAGTAAAACTTCTTACTGTACGCAGCATTGAAATTGATCCAAAGAATATGTATAATTATACTCCCTTGCATTTAGCAGTTAATGGAAACCATAAAGCTGTAGTCGAATACTTATTGAAACGTAAAGCAAGTATCGATGCCAGAGATATCAATGGTCTCACTCCCTTACATTTAGCCGCAAAGAATGGATGGTTCGATATTTGTCGCATTATTATAGAAAATAATGCTGACGTCAACATTAGAGGTATTGCTGGGTTGACATCTTTGCATTTAGCTGCTGTTAATGGCAACACAAAAATTATTGAATTACTTTTAAGAAACAAAGCTGATATCAATTCTAAGTGTGTTCAAAGAATGACGCCTTTATATTTGGCAGCTCAAAATGGCAATATGGAGGCTGTTACTACTTTGATTAATAACGATGCCATTTCAGATAAGTCTACACTGATTGCAGCAATTAATGGACATCATGTTGATATTGTTAAACTTTTAGCGAGGAAAACTATTGACAAAAATGAATTAACTGATGCATCATTCACCGCTATAAGATCAGGTAATAGTAAAATTTTAGAAATTTTAATTAAAAGTGGTTCTGATATGAACGTAAAAATAAATAGCATAACACTGCTAATTTCAGCAATTATAGAAGGTCGGGAAAAAATCGTGGAATTTTTTCTTCAACGTGGAATTATTATTAATGAGGGTCTGGATGATGTTCTTTTCTTTGCAACACTGCAGGGTTTTAAAGAAATTGTACAACTTTTGTTAAATTGTATTACCTACAACTCCATTAATATTAAGGGTGGAATGCACGTGGTTACCCAAAGGGGTTATGTATTGCAGGTTAACTCTTTAATAGCAAAATGTGCTGATGTTCGTGATCCAATTGTCAATATTTCACCTCTATTAATTTTCGCTGCACAGGAAGGGTACGATGATGTTGCCCATCTATTGATATCGAAAAAACTCCTTGTGAATTCGGTGTCAGTTGACGGGGATACTCCATTACGTATAGCAGCTGCAAATGGCCGTAACAATGTGGTAAAAATCCTGCTTCAAAATCACGCGAATATTTTTATTAAAGATGAGAAAAATCTTACAGTTTTAGAAGTAGCCGTCTTATGTGGTCATGTAAATGTCGTCAAAACTATTTTGCATGAAAATAAATCTGCCATAAATATCAAAGGTGCTCAAAATTGGAGCTTATTGCACTTAGCTTCTTCAAAACCGAATCTGGACATGGTGAAATATTTAATCGAAGAAGGTTTAGACGTACAAAGGAAAAGCTCGACTGGCTACAAACCTATACATGTAGCAGCCATTGAGGGACATTTAAAGATTGTAAAACTCTTTCTTGATCATGGACTGTCTATTGATGAAATCGGTGAAAATGGTTGGACGCTACTACATTATTCTTTTAGGAAAAATAAGTTTGAAATGACGAGATTCTTGTTAGAAGAAGGAGCTGATCCTAATACCAAAGATATATTCGGAATTGCTCCTTTGCATTTTGCTGCTAAACTTGATTGTAAAGACGCCGTGCAACTTTTATTAGAAAGCGGGGCTATTTATGATCCCTCAGATAAAAACAAGATCATACCTTTAAAATTAGCTTCAAATGAGGGTGTTATACGTATATTTAACTATACAGAGGCATTGTTTAAATCTGTGAAACAAGATCTACCGTCACGCGTTGAAAACTGTATTCAAAAAGGAGCAGTTGTAAATGCCAAAAATACTGCAAATGGAACACCACTACATTATGCTGCTTGGAAAGGCTGTGATGCAATTGTTGACATTTTATTACAAAATGGGGCTAATCCTAATACCATAGGGAGAAATGGATGTACTGCTTTGCACTATGCAGCCAAATTCTCTTTCTTAAATATCGTAAAAACGCTTTTAGTTTACGGCGCCGTGTACAATGTTGTGAATAACAATGGAAAAACTCCGCTACTTTTTGCCGCAGATGAGAGCATAAGAAATTTACTGCAGGTATTGAATGACTCATTTAACTGCATTCAGAGTGGTCTTTCCGATGTTATCCATGTGCTGAATGCCATAAAGGATACGTCTGAGTTGAAATCAATAATGTGCGCTAAGAACTCTGAATTTGAGACCCTCATAATGTTTGCTATGAAGAACCGGTTTGAGAATGTTCAGCAACTGTGTGAAATAGGTGGAGATTATCTACCTTTTCAGTTAAGTATAGCATTACAGCTGAGTAGGCAGGGTGATCATGAAAATGCTTTGAACATCCTTCAACGTTTGCTTGAAAAGCGAGAAGAAATTTTAGGACTAAATAATTATGGCACGTTTGACATTCAAATGCATATGATTAAAGTAATGTACATGCAAGGTGGTTATCAAAATGCTTTATGCATGGCCACAGATTTGCTTGGGAAACAAGTTGTTGTTCTGAGTTCAACTGACCAAGACATTTTAGAAACTAAACACTTTATTGCTCTAGTGTTGCAAAAATTAGGGAAAATTGAAGAATCCGTAAAAATGTATGAAGAAATTTATACGGCGCAAAAAGAAGTATTGCATCCAATTCATTCTGATATTTTAGTTACGGAATTTGAAATGGCATCGTTATTAAACTCGCTTGGAAGATACAAAGAAGCAATGGATATAAGTTGCAGAGTGTATAAAAATAAAATAGCTGTTTCAGGCCCCTGTGATCCAGTAGCTGTTCAAGTTCAGAATAATATAGCAGCGATTCTAAGCAATCAGGGAAATCATGATGAAGCACTGGAAATTTATGAACAAGTGCTTGAAAAGAAGAAAATAGTTTATGGTGTTGATCATCCTGATACACTAAATACAATGCTCAGTATTGCTGGTGAACTTTTTGCACAAGGAAAGGACATTAAAGCATTGAGTGCTTACAATAAAGTTCTAAACACTCAGCGAACCATTCTGAGAACAAGTAATTCTGGTACTTACTATTTCGAACTTAGCGAACCAGAAGAATCATTTTCTTGCGGAAAGTGGGTAAAAGCGCTTCAAGTTTTCAACAGAACTTTTGACCAGAGAGAAAATATATTTTGTGAGAAGGATCCTTGCGTTTTGGAAGGTTTAATGAATATGGAGGCTGCTAAGCTTAGACTTAAAACAGAAGGCTGTAACGAAGCGGGAGTTTTTCAACATCTTCGAAAAGACATTATCAAAGCTGTCAACAATGGCGATATAGAAAAAGTTAAACATTTTTTGAATAATGGCACTGGTATTAACGCTCAAGATACTGATGGCAAAACACTTTTGCATTTTGCAATAGACAGTGAGAATCTAAATGTGGTAAAAATGTTGTTAGAAAATGGAGCAGATGTTACAATTACAACCATTAAAAATGAAACAACTTTGCACCTTGCAGTTTCTAAAAGAAACAATGAAATCGTTGAGATTCTGTTGCGGAGTGCTAGTAGTTCTAATTTAGTAGATTTTGTTAATGTGCGAACAAAGGGTGAGGGCATGGCGGCACTCCACGTTGCTGCTAAAAATAGAAGTTTGGAAATTGTTAAGACTTTGCTTTCACATGGTGCAGCGTACAACTGCAAAAACAAAGAAGGAAAAATACCACTAAAACTGTCTACAGATAAGCAAATATCAAAACTATTGCGATACCTTGATAAATTATTTGATGATTTAAAAACTGGTAATTTCGGGATTATGAAAAAATTAGAAAGTATTGCTCCTGATGAATTTAAAGCAGTAACAAATGCTCGAAAAAATCTTGAGAATACATTACTACCAACTACAATAATCAACAAATACAAATCTATCACAAATATATTGCTTGAGTCATGTCAAAAAACAAATTAATTTTCCACTTACATTCTGTTCTAAGTGTCCTCCTCATAGATAGTTTGAACTTTTTGGCAAATAGTTTTGAAATTACGTAATCTCCTTTCTTGAAAAAATGCAGCAACTGTTGCTTATTTGAGTCAATGATTCACGATTGTTCCAATGAAATTTAACGTAACAAACTTACTTTCTATTTCAAATTTTTTAAAATTTTTTTCTCTTTTTCCAAGATGCTTTGAACACTTTGCAACTATTTTTTAAATCAACTTAATCTTTTATTTTTAAGAAATATAGTAATCGTCGTTTATTTGAATCCCTCAGTCACATTTGTTTAACTGAAATTTCATGTAATAAAACTGTTTTAACTGTCAGAAAGTTTGTCTTCTTCAAAGATGCTTTGAATATTTTTCAACTAATTTTGAAATTAACTTAATATCTTTTTAGCCTACTTATATGTAAAATTAATTTAAAAGGAAAACAGCATCAAAGAAAACTGATTGCTCCGTAAAAATATAGGTAAAACAACTAAAAATTCTATTAAATAATTAAATGAATGTTGAAAACTAAAAAAATCGAATGCATGGTTTTGAGATCGGGAAAATATATTTGTCAGTCTCACTGTCCCTCCCCCTCTAACAATTTTTGAGAAAATATTCCTATTCGAACGATTTTTTTTTCTTTCTTTTTTTTTTTTTTTTTTTGTGTGTGTGTATTCGAAAGACCTCTGTGAGAACACAGCATTCCCACACTGCAAAAACAACTCAGAAACGTTCCAAAATATAGAAGCAGCTGATGTGCCAATTTGTGCCAGTGACCCCCCCCCCATACAGTGGTGTTAAAAAAAGTTGCATCACCCGCGCCGCAAAGGAGAAGAATATCATTTCGACTGCATTCAACACACAGTCAAGCATCCCGCATCCCAGATGATTTGGGGATGTATTTCTGATCAAGGGAGTTGGTGGGCTTCACTTTGTGTAAAGAACAGTAAACGCGCAGGTGTATATTGGCATTTTGGAGGAGACATTGCTTCCTACTATCCAGGATCACTTTACTTCAGTTCCAAACGTCATTTTCCAGGATGATATTCTGCTCCGTGCCATAGGGCAAAACTGGTAAGTAACAATTTAAAAACCTTTCTCTTGCCATTAGACTTAAATTGACATGGGGTTAAGTAATTTTTTTTTCTCTAAACTCACACGCAGGTCAGAAATGGAAAAATGAGTATGGGGTCAGCAGTTTGCCTTGGCCCGGAAACAGCCCCGATCTACGTAAACAATTATCGGATTCCTGCTGTTATAAATGTTTATTTCATAAGTTTTGCAGAATTTCACATAAATTCATCGTTAATCGGTCGACCAAAACTTCTCACATAATCCCATTGTTGTGAAAATGCGAGGGTGATGCAATTTTTTTTTTACCAGCACTGTATCTTGCAAAAAAAAAAAAAAAGCAGGAACGTTTTTCGCTAAATGTCAGTAATCTTTCAGAAATTATCCTTGAAATTTTCTCAAGAATTTGACCCACGCATCCGTTGGCTCAGTAGGGGAAATTTTCGTCGGAGGGCCAAAAGCAACAATCGCTTTTAAATGAGAAACAATACTTATAGCTTTGTTAATATTGAAATTTTTATGCTCAGGTTCGTTGACATTTTCCTGGAATTGCCCATATACATATAATTGCCCATATCATACCAGAGGGAAACCGTGAAATAGTTTTAGAGGCCACAAGTCAAAAAAAAAATAATAATTGTTAACCCCTGGTGTATTCATAGTAGAAAACAGAAACAGATTTTTTGTGTGGGGAAGGGGTGCAGGGCCCCGTAAAATAAAATTGATTTAACTGTCAGATTTTAAGTTCTTTCAACTATTTCTAAATAGCACAAATCAAATTCTTTAAACTATTTTTCAAAAAGCTCGCAGCACATTTGAATAAAATCACTTTTGTTTCCAACAGAAGTAACATTGGAGTCAGATATCTTTGTGAAAGAAGATATAACTGAACTAGGATTCAAAGGGACATAAAATGACGATTCGTCAAATTATTATTCTTCGAAATAGGCGGTAATTAACAGCAAGGGAGGCTAAAACACATTAAAAAAAAAAAAAAAAAACACTTAAAAGCTTAGTAATGAAATTTGTTTGAGGGGAGGTGCTTTTTATTTTTTTTCTCCGGTGCCCCCTCCAAAAACTATTTCTGTATCCGCCCCTGATAGAAAAATTTCAAATTGATTTCATTTTTAAAGATTAATTGTGAATGTGACGTATTTTAAATTCATTGAAAGCAAAAGGAAGAAATTTATTCAATGCGAAAGGCAAAAATTCAGGGTTATATGCAGAACTAATTCAGAGGAAAATTTCCATTAATCACTTATAATTCTTTCGCAAGAAAATGATCTGAACATACGGGTGAAATCTTCACTTCTAATCATTACTTCTAACACAAAACCGGGATGTTCAAGACAAGAACAAAATTCTAAAACTCAATATAATAGTCACGCGTGAAATTGAAAATGAAAGAAAGGTGACTTGATGCTACCTATCGCGAAACTGTTATTAGCGATCTCTGGTACCATTAGCTTTTAAGATGTAGGGTGGGGAAATGGGGTAAAAGAGTTGTTTATCTAAACCGGTTTACCGCTACAAAAAGCGCCGGTGCGTTCGGAGGTAAAATATTTTCGCTGATTGCTCGACTTTTCGTTGACTGTAACAGCAGACGATATGGAATGGATAGCAGCCGCAATAATAGTTCTATTTTTAACCGTAATCGCGCGATGTATACTAACTTCAAAAAAATTAATTTCCTCTCCAGGACTAGCCATCTTTATAACTGGCTGCGACACTGGGATAGGGAATTATTTAGCAAAATATTTCAATAGCATTGGATGTGATGTTTATGCAGGGTGTTGGAATCCGAATTCGACTGAGCTTGATCTTCCTGATTCTGTAACTGTGGTGCCACTGGATGTAACAAGAGAGCAGAGTGTGCATGCAGCTGTTTCTTTTGTCCGGGATAGTTTGGAAAAAAAGGATAAAAGTAAGAAATAATTTATTACCTTTCAATAAATATTTTTTAAGATTATAAATCAGTTAATCTTTCATAGAATTAAATAGTAAAAACTAGTTTTAATTTCTGAACATGACATGAAGAAGCGTAATTAGCCTGCAATAGCGAATGTAGCAACTCTTATCCTCGAAAAAATAGCGAGTTGAAGCTCATTTTAGAATGTGCACTGCCGAGAGCAGGTAAAGAGCAGTAACTGCAAATTTTTCATTTTTTAGGAATAACGAATTGTTTATGAACAACACTTGACCAAAGTTGATGTTACTCTGATTTTTCAGATTGCCATGGCGACGGTTGTTTTTAATATTTATTTAGAGAGAGTTTTTTGCGGTCATATTTGCAATCGTCTGGGGTTTTATTTTATTCATATTTTTTACGGCTTAACTCAAGCAGACTTTACATTAAAAAAAAGTTTTTTTTGGGTAAAATTACGTTTTTTCAGGGGAAAAAAACACCTGTATAGATAAAATTAAACAGCAAAACTTCATCCAAATACAAAATTTCTAGATAACTAATTTCCATGATTTAAAATTGATAGGGAAGATAAATACATCATGTTATACTCTGTAAATAATCTTAATGATAAGTGTACTGGTGAATTTCGAACATGAAATCTTTATCTGTATTATCGCATCTTAATCTCTAGTTCTTTCATAATGAATATCCCCAGCAGTGGCGGATACGGGGGGGGGGGGGGGGTCATAGAGTTCATGCCCCCCCCCCACTTGAAACCGTCGACAATACAATATTATCCTGCCAAATTGTGTTCAAACACTTGATGAATAAAAAAAAGACAATCTCAGTAATCTTTTTAATTCATGAATGTTTTCTGAAGTGAATATTTGAAATATTGCTTCCTTTCAATTCGCATGAAATTTTTTTAGTAGCATTTAAGCATTTATGGTGCCTTATCCATGGCCGATTTAGTGCTTTTTATTAACCCCAAAGCAGTTTCAGAAATTTTTAGTACCAAAACCTTAAGTTCGTTGAGGGGGAGTGACCCCCACCCCCCTGAAACTGTAGTCTGTATCCGCCCCCGATGCCTAGTATTAATTGTTCCAGAAAACACCGGTCATAATATGTCGGGTGCAAATTTCTTGGTCATTCCCAATCCATTCCATTTGTTTTGATAACAAAAAGCCTAATTTGATTTCAAAACGTCAAAATTCAGATACATGCCGGATGCTCGATGGTTTTTTTTTTTTTTTTGCACATTTGTCATCTATTGTACGTCATTTTTAGTGTACAAGCTTGCTTATTTGGTTTCCACTGAAAAACAAAGCACGATATGCCTAATGCCAACCTTCCCCTATCGTTAGTATTGAATCCAAAATGCGTTTCTTTAAATATCTCGAAAACTCATTTCTGCAGATACTACCGTTTTACCTGCCAACGGCAGTACATCAGCACCTCGTTTATCCGGCTGTCGCTTATCTGGATCTCCGGATTATCCGGATCAAATTTGTAGCTCTAACATAAAATTATGTTCACACAGATAATTTCAAATTATGATAGCAACAACGTAACTATTGTACACCGAAAACATTCTCTTTTTATTTTGATTAAAAGTACTAGAGCTATTGCATTGGCTGTACAGCAAACTATAGAAATCTAGATAACACCACTGCAACTAACTATAACGATAAAGCGTCAGATTCACCGTGCTTTATTTAAACGACACACGTGCTTGGACCAGAAGACAGGAGACCAATTCTTTGCTTAAGAAATAATGTAAAAAATTGATTTGATGTTTTTCAACGTCCTTTAAAAAATTCTATGTAATTTTGCTGCAATCCCGTTTATCCGGACGGATAAACGGGATTGTACTGAAAAAAATAAACGAAACGATGACGCCAAGAGTGGTGCCCAGTCCGATTATGCACAAGAGGTAAGCAAAAAGTTGGACAATTTTTAGCCCAACTTAAACGAAAGAGTGTTGATTAAATGAATGAATTACCATGTTTTAATGCACAGATATGCAGCAATTTTTGTGCCTTAAAATGTTGGTAATTTTTTCATTTAATTCTCAAGCATAAAGGTACTTATTCGTTGTGAAACAGTGTTAGTTTACTATCTGTACTTCATAGTCAAAACGACGTAAGTTACATCATGATAATTTTACAGTAGAGATAAAAAACTTTTTTCGGGCCCAAGCAAAGGATGGGGACGCGCGCTCTTTTAACCCTGGTAATAAATAAATAAGGATCATATATATATATATATATATTTTTTTTTTCTTTTTTTTTTTTTTTTAAGAATTACGTTTACATGCATGGCTCGATGCGGAATAAGCTTCTGCGTACAATGCACTAATAAACAGAAAATCGCAATTTCTAGACTTGCGTCCTTCCGGCTCTCAGGTACAGATATGTATTCGACCATGCATAAACAGCTGGACGAAAATTGGAACAATTTTTTCAGCTCCAAAAAGTGGTGGGTGAAGATGTCTCAGCGAGGAGAACCAAGGAGGTTCCACCTCGCAAGAAAACTACCCAAGAAAGGAGAGAATTTTTAGCTCGCATAAACCACAAGAAGTTATCACGATCATTTAATACGAGAAGTATTGGGTGTGTATATAAAGTCTTGCACTAGTGATAAAGAAAATTCCTCTGAAAATTTAAAAAAAAAAAAAACGATTCAATTTCTGATTTAAACATAATTTTCTCCCCCCCCCCCCCCCCGCCTCTCGATCTAACAAAAAAAAGGTTTTTTCTTTTTTTTTTCCCACATCCTCAATACACTTCTACGTGCGCACTTTTCATAGTTCTAAAAAAATTTAGATTCTTTTAAACTTTGCGCCAGGCACTAAAGAAGTCATAATTTGCTTTGCGGAGGGTGAGTGCAGGGCCGGATTTAGGGGAGGGCAGGCGGGGCTACTGCCCCGGGGCCTCCACAACAAAGGGGCCCCCGCAATAAATTTTTTACAAAATATCCTAACTTTCACGGGTCGAAAATATCGGATATATACATATATATCATAATATTCGGATATATATCAAAGTATCGGATATTTTCGAAAATATGATGGTATTTTCGAACCCTGATTAGGGTCTCCACTCCTTCGTTGCCCCGGGGCCTCCACACTTCCAAATCCGGCCCTGGGTGAGTGTTTGGTTATAACAGTCCTTAAACTGCCATACTAGGAATGGAAGCACGTGCTAAAACCAAGAGTTCTGGATGGTCAAGCCTCAAAACCCCACACGGTTAGGTCAGTTATTAGCAAGCATATTTGATGCAGTGGCGTATATATGTTTTTATTTTGGATGGGGCCCAAAACCAAGATCAGCTCCCTCCCCCCCCATTTTTCTTGGGGGGGGGGGCAACTGTGCCTTGATCTTCTCATTTTTTTCGAGGTGAGGGAAGGACTTTATACTGCCACCCGACGTCGCAACCAAAAAAAAAAGGTTAAAGGAGGGCATCCTTAAAAAACTCTCACTGCTAACGGGGGGAGGGGAGGGAGGTTCGGGGGTTTTCCCCTGGATTTTTTTTTGAAATTTTAGTCCTAGGAACGCAGTTTTAGACAGTCTCTGGTGATGCTTAGGGGAGGAAAAATTCGGGGAGCTTTCTGCGAAAATTTTTAGAATTTGAAATCTTAAAAACGCCATTATAGACTATTTGTTGACGTTAGGGTAATGAAAGGAACGGGACTTCTTTAAATTGCCCGCCCGATTGATTAAAAAAAAAGAGGGAGAGAGAGAGCGAAACCCATCACCCCTCTGCTCAATTTTTCGAAATTGAAGTTCTGTTAACGCAGTTTCAGACTAACTTCGATGATGTTATGGGCGGGGCGGTTCTGGGATTCCCCACAAAAACTAGTTCGAAATTGAAGTCCTAAAAAACAAATTTTTAAAGAGATATTCCGCGATAATAGGGTGATGGATTTAAGTACTCTCCACTTTTCGAAATTGTAGGTTTTTAATTTTCAGATTTCATACGGGAGCAGTTGGAGCCTCGCCCGAATTTTTTTCGTAATTGAAGTCTTAAAAACCTGATTGTGAACCAAATTTGGAAACGTTAGCGGTTTTGGTAACGTAAGCGTGATTACCTGATGAATAGTCAGCAACTTTTGATTTTTTTAATTTTAAGGTTCTTTTCAAAAGCAACTCAGATTTTTTCCGAACATTAGGCAATTTTTGGAAAGGAAGAGAAAGGTTCATAACTCAATTTCAGGTTTTTTTTGGAGATATTTAGAAGTAAGGAGTGGTTAGGAATCTTCCTCCGAAATTTTTCAAAATTGAAATCCTCTAAAATACTACCCATTGTAACTGACTAATTGGTTTGTTTTTAAAGATTAATTTCGTGTTAGCTACATTACTGTTTAGCTCAGGATTCAGTGGAACCCCTGACCCATTCTGAGTACGACACCATTGCCTGGTGCCTTCTAACGCAGGGTTCACAAACTTGATCGCGGCACCTTTTGAAGAATTAGAATTTTCTCACGGCATCTAGTCTAGTTTTATGTACATATTATTGTTACATGGACACTTCGCAGCACCCTTCACCTCTTCCCTGCGGCATCCAGTTCGAAAATCCGTGATCTAACGTATTATAAGTATTATTAGCACTATCATTATTTTATTTATTTATTTATTTATTATTATTATTTATTTATTTATTTATTTGTGGCCTAAAGTTTGTAAATTATCTGTGAGCAAACTGAAACCAAATAATAACTACCTTTAGTTTAAAAAAAAATCCAGATTTTGGAGGGGGCCCGGGCCCCCTCAGCCCCTCCCTTATATACGCCCTTGATTTGATGTTACCCATATTATCGCACCATTATTACTTCCTTCTTTACTAATAATAAAGCTGAAAGTCTCTCTGTCCGGAGGATGTCTGGATGTCTGTAGGATATCTGTAGGATGTCTGTAGGATGTCTGTGACGCGCATAGCGCCTAGACCGTTCGGCCGATTTTCATGAAATTTGGCACAAAGTTAGTATGTAGCATGGGGGTGTGCACCACGAAGCGATTTTTCGAAAATTCGATGTGGTTCTTTTTGTATTTGTGTGGAGGAGATATTGTTCTTCAGAGGAGTCAGTGGAGGAATGTCTTTCATTGTTCGAAACACACCCCTCAAGTGCCTTCAGGCATTGACAGCGCGAAGGAATCGGAAAAGCAAACAAAACCGCTGCAGAGAAATGAGATGAGAGCATTTTTGCTTCGATTTGAAGTTTAGATCAGAAGTGATTTCGTTATACTAAGGGTTCATCTTTTTAACCGCGGAAACTTCGGTAAATTTATTGCAACATATTTTAGAAATGTCTTCTTTTTGGCTATTAAATCTACTAATAAAAGTTGTCAATCTAATGTTTTTTTTTTTTTTTTTTAAATATTAATCTTTAGAAGCTTTGTTTCCTTCATGCTGCATTTATAGAATTGCTAAATAGTAATAGAAAAGACTGGAAAGTTTGTTAAATCAGACTTGGACAGTTTAAAAGAAAATTGTGTTTGAAAGGTCACATTTTTTTAATCTTTACGAGGAATTTTACCTTTTGTTCATGGACAAAGGTCCACAAAAATTACCATGGAATTAGAGAAAACTTGGTGGTACGAATCTTTTAAAATTTTGAAGAAGAAAACATAGTTTTTTACGGCATTTAACAGGGCCCAGTCGTGCAAAGAGGGGGAGGAACAGCCCCCCCCCCGAGATCGATCTTAGTTTTCGCCTAACTTGGAAATAGTCGGGGGGTTACGGGGGAAGAAACTGCAAATTGTGATAAAATTATGAAACTCGGCATGCTTGTAGACATTGTATAAACAAAAATTTTACAAAGGGGGGGCATTCCAAAATCCCCCCCCCCCGGCTGCCATTTCTTGTCCAGAACCAAAAACGGCGATTCTTTTTAAATTTTCGTTATTGTAATTTTTTTAATCATTGGTTGTGTCATTCCATGGATGTTTATTACATTTTTTATTATTTAAAACTCCAAAAAAATCTAATTTCAGAAATAACTTCACAAAAAATGGTTTTTTAAAAATAAAATCAATATTTTTAAATTATGAGTTCTCTGAAGTGAATTTTTCCCCCATAACAGAATTACAGGTTTCTGAGTTTGAAGATACATTACATTTGTGTTATATCAAAGTAGGATTCCAGTTATCCAAACTCTAATTGCCCGAACTGTCCAATTATCCGGTCATGATGCCCCTCGTTTTAAATGACTGAGCACGCATAATTGAAACTATTTGAGAAGGGTATAATAGAATAAGGACTTGAAGAAAAAAGAGAGAAAAAAAATTAATTTTCAGACAACATAATTCTAATAGAAAGAAATTTAAAGTTAATTTTAAATTTCTGTTCATTATTATTATCGCTATTGTTGCTGTTTTTAATTCTCCGTCACCCAATTGATCATCAATAAGCTTTTTCTCATTTTACAATTAAAAAAAACAAAAACATATATATATATATATAAACAAATTCAAGTTTTGGAGCACCGTATCAAAGCTGGTGCTTTTAAAATTAAAGTTTATTAGATCATAGATTTCAACTAACTTTAGTATCGTTACTGAAACTTTGAAGGAGTTGATTTTGTGTGTGTGTTATATACAAATATACGTGTACAATATACGAATTTTGTATTAACTTATCCAATTATTTAAGACATTTTTAAACACCCTTTAAACTGTTCCAGACCATTTCTTAACAATATATTACCGTTTCTTGCATAAACAGCTGAATTTTTACCGTATTTTAAAAAAAACAGCAGTATTCAAACGATGCACAATATCAATTATCAATGGGAGAGAGAGACATGAAAAAAAAAAAAAAAAACAGTACGGTACATATACAGTATGCAGTAATAATAAAGCACTACACTGTAATAGTACTATACAGTATTGCTGTGCTATCTTCGATCAGTGGCGGATTTACATTCTTTTCAAGGGGGTGGCGGTTGAAAAACGTGGAAGCCATATTTCTCCCCTCAACCCACTATGTAGGGGGGAGGGAATCAATTGCCCACTTTTAGCCTGTATTTTAAATTTTAATCACCCCCTATCGCCCCTCACAAACTTATCGCTCCCCTCAAGAGTTAAATCTCCCTTTTGGTGGCTATCACCCCCAGGTTTAGAAACCACTGTTCTAAATCATAGCAAAATGTATCATCATACCAGTATAGTGTAGTCCATGGAAGAAAAAGGTTGGAAGATACATATAGAAATATAAAAATTATTAATGTTCAAAAAAGAGGGGAGGGGCGAGCTTCGGTTTCAAATTAAAAAGTGGGTAATGCTGTCCATCTTCGACTACACTGTCTCAACTTAATTTAAAGCAAATTTGTGGAATGTACTTGATTGAAATTAATAGCAAAAGCTAGTAATTCCTTTAATTCTATATTATTGGTTTTCGAAAATGACAGTTACGGAGGGGGCGGTCGTCTCCACCCCCCCCCCCCTGGTAAATCCGCCACTGCCTTCGAACCATTTTTTAGAGTTTCAAGCGTTCAAGAATTCCTTATCTTGTCACAAATTTTCACTTTTTCTTTCTATCTTCACAAACATAGCATGAAACAGCGTGCTTTGGTGCAGAATATTTCATCACCTTTCATATTTAGAATTTAAAATATTAAAAGAAAATTGTGGAGTTGTTATTTATACACACTAACAAAGCGATGTTTTGACTAGCGCTGGGTGGGAACTAGAGCAGTTAGTGATGCTAAAAGGATGAAAGTATATTCACGAAACTAATATTTAGTAGTAAATAGCGAAGCCGTCATTTTGCGCCACGATTCCTTTCCAAAAGTTTTCGTGTTGTGGGTGAGAAATTTGCGTTAGCTCTAACATTCGTTACTCGAGAAAAACTCGCGTTATAGGCATTTGGCGTAAGTTGAATCGCTTTGGAGCGGAAGCCGACTGTATATGAGAGATATAAATGTTCAATTTTGATTGGGGAAAATGTAAATTTATCATACATTTCACGACAGTATATTTTTGAGTATTATAGTTTAAAGTTGGTTGTATTCAAAACGTTGATCAGAATAAAACATGCGTCTTGTTTTGCCACAATGACTTGAGCAGAAAACGGACAACCAAGTTAGAAAAGTTACTTATTGGATTTAGTTCAAGCACTTCTCTGCTTCCCAAACGTGATGAAATTTTAACTAAATACTGATTTTTTTTCCTTTTGTTTTAGCAAGATTAGTGAACTCCCCCCCCCCCCCCTTCGATGATGAGTAGTCATTTGATTGTCATCATTTTTATTTGGAGGAGAATGGAATATATACTATGACTACGAGCATTCTTCGGAAGGGCTAGAGAGGTGAAAACCAGGAAAATATGTAGCAAAAAGAGAGATCCAATGGGGTATTCCCCCAAAAATATTTTAAAAATCAATAAAACGATCTATCCTTCCTGGATTTCGTTTCAAAGTTTATTTCAGGTCCGTCATTTGGGAAATCAGGGTGAGGAGGGGCCATTGGAACCCCCTGGATTTTAGAAATATTTTTAAAAAAAGTAGTCTTTTTGTTCGTATTTTTTGTTTGTTCCTTTAAATATTAGGCAAATGTTTGGATAGGTAGCCTCTCCCCCGGAATTTTTCCGGAATTGAAGTTACCAAAACGTATTTTAATCAAGTTTTAGTGATTGGGGGGGGGGGAGAAATGATTGGGGGTAATATGAAGGAAACTTTGGAAATTTAAGTTTCAGAAATAGAATAGTAGATTATCTTTGATGGCAAGGCGAAACGATCGGAGACCCTCACCCGGAATTTTTTTTTAAATTTAAATCCTGAAAAAGATTGTTTGTACGGTCTTTAATTATGCAAAAGGAATAGAAGGCACTCCTGTGAAATATTTCCGAAATTGAAAGCTTAAAAATCCATTTCTTTGCTATTTTTAGGGAATGGGATAGGGTTCTAGGAACTTCTCGAAATATTTCCAAAATTAAGTCCTGAAAACGCAATTACATGACATCTTTCAGGATGAGGGTTGGGGTTAAGAGACTGTCTCACAAAAAAATTCGATATTGAAGTTCCAAAAACGAACTTTCAGACAATTTTAGATAATGTTATAGTGAGGTTTTTTTCGACTCTTTCGCGGCAATTTGTAGGGATGCAAGTCCGTAAACCAAAATGTAATAATGCTGAGGGATCATCAGGCTCTTTAAATTCGCCACTACGCTCAAGTATTGATGCTTCGCTAAAATGATTTTTTTCCTCTACATATTTTAGTTTTTAAACTGTTTAATGATATGTTTTTGAATGTGTTCTCTTATAAGAAATTCTTCGCGACTCCCTTGGAAGTCACAACATGCTGGTTGGGAACCGCTGATCTGGAGCATTAGTAATTAACCAAGCTAGTCAATTAATGGTTAAAATATTTTTTTTCTCAATAAAAGTTGTACTATACACATTCATATCTTTAGCATAAAAATGTTTGTAATTACTTTGTATAAAGAAAAAAGCTTTAAAACTAGCATTTAACTATGTCATTACTACAGGTAGATCGTGTTTGTTAATTACTGGCGTTGAAGGCATTTTAGATCAATGCATGTAATCGACCAACCTTCAATAACAAACAGCATAAATGGATAGTTATTAAATGCATTTTTTTTCCTTCACTGAGAATAAGCATTGATCAGCATATCTCAGTAAATGAACCTGTAAAATTAAATTTAACCTAGAAAAAGGTGATTCAACATTTTATCTGATAACAATTTGCACCAGTAAGAAAAGTGACTTCCTTGAAAACTTCTAGATGTCTCTGTAAGTATATCGTACGTAACCTTCATAATGGTCAAATCAAAACCTTTGTTACAACTTAGTTCAACTTACTGGCTGATGGTCAGTAACTCGCGGATCACACTATAATACTTCCTGTGCAATTTAAATAAACGCTTATCAATATCATGTTTACTTAATCTGTTACTTTTCCAAGTCTAAAACTTTAAAGTATAAAATTGAGATGAAGATTTACTTAATCCATTTGCACAAATTTGACATTTTTATGCTTGTATTTGCAATTTATTCCCAGAATTTTAAGCTTTGTCTTAAAATTTTGATACATTCAAATATAAAAACCATTAAACGTTACATAATATACGAAGTACCTACTTTCTAAAAAAGTTTCGTGTCTACAAGGTAATGATTTGAGCCTATTACGCGTACGCACACAATATGTAAAAATCTTTACTTTTCAAGTTCATTTTTTTTTTTTTGAAAGTTCATATATTATCATACATAATACTTTGCTCTTTGTTATAAAGGGCAAATATATGCACAAAGATGTCACACCTGCGCAAATGGATTGAGCAAGGTTTTTTTAATTAAATAAGAACTATTTTCAGATCATCTTTGTCCTTCGTTAACATTAGAAAATATTAATTACTTCTTGAAAAATAGTTAAAATCGTTGTTGAAATAAAATATCACGAAATTTTAATGATCTCTGTTGCGTCAATTTAGAAAGATATTCATTGCGGATTAGGAAAGATTGTGTGGCGAGCACTCGTAGGCCAACCCTCCAATTCTAGTTCACCCACCTGTTTCTAATAACACGGAAAATACACACGGGGACGTCCTCCCTCCCCCCTTTCTCTTTCCTTGACTACAATCACTGCCGCCTCGAGCCCAAGCTACAAGCACTGACATCCGATACCACTGGCCATCACTTCGGGCACACACATGGAAAGCCTCACTTTTTCGCAAAAATCTAGTTCATCTGCAAAACTGACTGATGGCGATATTTGTCCGGCGGGATCTCCACGCGATCACGAACAATTGGTTTTCAGGGCCCGATCAAGCCAAACTGGTGCCCAGGTCCGGAGTAGAAGTTGGTGCCCCCCCCCCCCCTCCATGAGAAAATCCGCACAATTTTAAATTCAGTGTGTTATAATAGAAACCTTATATGAATAGAAACTACATTGAAAAGGAAACCTGAGGTTTGAATTGAAACCCCAAACACTTGATAGTCTAGTCACCTTACTAATCAGAGTTAAAAATGCCTTACCTTAAGGTGAAAATGAGTTTAAAAACAATAATAAACTGCAAAAAAAAAAAAAAATCTTACTAATTTTGACATTGTTTTAAAAAGGCTTCTTGCTCGCTTTAACAGAGGCAAATGTCTCAATCACATCATCGAAACCTAATTTTGATATCCTGAGAAACGCAGCTTCTCAAAGGATTTTTGATTCTTTTCAAAAATGAAAAAGAACTTCCACTGGAACTGTTGCTGACGCGGACTTTTTTTTAATTTTACGAGTTTTTGAGCTGATTTTAAAAAAATTTTGAGCCCCCTCTCCCTAAAAGTTAAGAAAAAGTAAAAGGAGCTTAAAAAAAAAAGAAGTAAGTAAATTAATTTAGGCTAGGCTATTTTGGTGCCCCTAAATTTGTGGTGCCCAGGTCCACGGACCCGCCGGACCGTGCGTTAATCAGGCCCTGTTGGTTTTAGAGAAAAAAAAATCTAGACTGATTTATGAAGAATATGAAGGAATGAAACTTGTTACAGAAAGTTTATGGTCCATATGGAATCATTTATTAGCATAAAAATGAGAAAAAAGCCGAGCTATTAATAAAATAGACCTTAATTTCACGTATCCTT